>NC_137624.1:21638123-21648123 GCF_963280865.1 Gymnoscopelus braueri
GGCAAAAGACAGCAGGGAGCAGGGTTCATTTGGTTACATTTGTACACTCAGAGTTAAAATGAACACTGAGGAATTCACTGTGTGTGCACAGAGTACGTTTTATGAGGTCGACCGTGTTGTGACTTGTCCCTGCCGTACCTGGGTTATGCAGCTCTGGCCGGAGGTGGAAAAAAGTGCTCAGTTTTGTTTTCACTTAAGTAAAAGAAGCAATAATATGACAATGTTAATACTCCGACACAAGTAAAAGTCCTGTATTCATAATTTAACTTGAGTAAAAGTACTTTTAAAAGTATTTTTGTCAAACTTTTTCCAAAATAGCAGATCTGTATTATAAATCAAAAAAGTTTCTAATAACTGTAGTGGAGTAAAAATGGCAATATTTGCCTCTGAGATGTAGTCGGGTAGAAGTATAAAGTATTGAAAAAGTAAACAAAAAACAATTATTTTTTACTTATGTGCAGTACTTGAATGAATGAACTTAGTTACTTTCCACCACTGGCGCTGGCTGGGGTGCGATGGAAGTCTTAGTCTGCAGGTTCAAATAGTGTTCAGGTGAGTCACCCCCCTCCCCCTCCCTCATGTTACAGTGACAAGAATGAGCAAGAACCCACAAGCAGCACCATATAGCTGTGTGTTGCCAGACAGTGCATGGGGAGGTGTGGTGAACAAGCACAGGCGGAAATGCAGAGATGTTTTGAATTCTCCATCACCACCTCACCTGAGTTAGTCATTTTTGCGTGGGTTGTCTAAAAGCAGGGACTTGAGAGTCTGTGAGCCGTTTTGTCATTTTTAGTCTGTGGAAGAGGTGTGAGGAAGATGAATCTATACAGGAGCTTTGGAAACCTTTTGGAGACTTGGGTGGCTGAGGGAGTGCCTTCATACACGCAGGAGGAACCTTGCAATCCAGTTACGGTCTCACGATCCACCCTGACATCCGTGTCCGACATGGGGATAGGTGTGCGCTCCGAATCGGTGGACTCTGGGGTGGAGCTGGCCAGCCCGGACACATCACTCCCTTCTGCGTGCTTCTCGGTGCTGTCAACAGGGAATCCAGAAACAGACCCTGTTCCAACACAACGAGAGGAGGACGGACTCACACCTCCGTCGACATCACAGACTCCCGTCCTGTCCCTGCCGTCCTCTACCTCTTCCTCTTCCCCATGTACCAGTCCCGGCAGAGCACAGTCGTCCCGGGAGCGTTCTGTGGCCTTGCACTGCAAAGTGGAGCAGGCGTTGCAGAGGACAGGCCCCAGGTCGCAGAGTCTGAAGCAAAGCCCCTCGCCCCAAGTGGTGCTCAGGCGACGGAGTCAGAAGTCATCCCTAGTGGTCAGACAGGTACACACAACAGAGGACCACACAACAGGCCAAAGGTCAGGGAGTTTGGGCAGAAAGAACACAAGCCAGCAGCACACATCTGGACATATTAGACGACCTCTGTCCCTGCATCATACCCTGCCTGCTAAGATCATTACAAAGGTGAGTTACTACAGGCCAGCCATGACAGAGATGTATGCTGTTTGAACTGACTGTGGTTATAGTTGTTGAAATTGAGTTCTATAATGTGTCAGTTTTTACTTTATATCATCCCCTCAGCAGAAAATGACTGATATTTGTGTTGTTTTGGGCTTCTATAATCTGTCACTCGTGCCCAAGTGGGGTTCAGGGACCCCCATCATGGGTCCTTGAGGGGTTTCCAGGGGGCCCCAGCAAATGAGGAAGTTTAAACCTTAAGCACTATTACATCTTTTCAGCAAATAGCAACACGTCGCAATGCGATCCACTATTGTTGAAAAATGTTTACAAAAGTTGACAAATCTTCTCTTATGGGAGGACCCTGGCACAAAAATGTTTCAAACAGGGATCTGCAGCCAAATACATAGCAATTTGGGGGCCCTTGACATGAAAATGTTCAAGAATCACTGCCCTAAATGATTAATTTTTACTTTCATGAACTGAATGAAGGAAAGTAGCAGACATGCTCTAATTCCACTTCCCTTTCCATCTTGAGCAGGTTGCAACACACACAAACCTGCTTTCACATTTACAGGACGACAGGCATGTCATTACATGGACAGAATCCCTTTCATGGCAGAGAGTTGTCATGAGTCCCTCTGTGCGTCTGTGGTGTTTTAGACCATAAACCAGTCTGTTCAGGTTCGCTCTCGCCTGCAGGCATGAGAGGAATTGAGTGAGTGGGAGTGACGTAATGACCCTGAAAAATAAATAAAATAAAATAAATAAATACTTCACAACATATTTTGAGTAGCCACACAAAATATTTAATATATTTTGTGAAAAAATATTTTCAGGGAGCAAAATAAAATGTTTGTGTGTAGCATTCTTTTCAGAAATATTATATTTATAGCTATCCTACATGATGTACTGTATATACTTATTAATATATTACTCTAATTAATTTGCAAACAGTCACCCTGACTGCAAGTGCAGCCCAAATAGCCACCCAGTGTTGTTTTCTGAAATAAAAAAAGCCAATACATTCAACACCAATTAAGCATAAATATTGTATACATCTTCTTAGACTGTATAATATTTGTGTTTTGTTTGAATTACACCTCCAAACCATTCCATAAACTAGAAAAAGTGCTCCTCGGAGCACAAGTCTCCGCCAGGTCAGGTAGGTTATTATGGCCTCCTGGTGGTGCTATAATAGGCCAATGTGAAAAGGGTGCCATTTATTCCTAGGCCGTGCACGGCAATCGGACACTGCATGCATGATTTGAGGCATTTTGTTCTAAAAATGTGTTTTGCTAAATTTGACCTGCTGGTGGCGCTATAACAGGCCAATGTTAAAAGGGTGGCATTTGTTCCTCAACGTAGTGCAAATGTGCATTCAAAGTTTCACCGCAATCGGACGCTGCGTTCATGATTTGCTGCATTTTGTTCAAAACGGGACACTCCTGCAAACATTACATGTCAATGTTAGCCAATCAGGATGGAATATGAAAAATCAAGCAGATCCGTCTTGATCACATGACTATAGAGATCATGTGTACCGATTTGCATGAAATTTGGATCAAATCTGAAGGCTTAATATAAAGAAATATGTTTTACATAAGTCTGCCTCCTGGTGGCGCTATAAAAGGCAAATGTGAAAAATGCAGGGCAAAGGTTTTTCCTTGGCCTCTAGAGAGTGTGCATACAACGTTTTACACTGATCGGAGCAGTTATAGGTAAAAACACGAATCGGCCTGTTACAGCGCCACCATGAGGCTGATTTGAACATTTTCAAAAGGCATTTCGTCCCCGGCCTAATGGGAATGTGTGTGCAAAATTTCACGGAAATTGCATGCTGTGTTCATGATTTGAGGCATTTTTTTCGAAACGCAGTACTCCTGCAAACTTTGAGAGACAATTTTTGCGGATCAGGATGGAATATGAAAAATCTGAAATTAGCCGTTTTTTTAATGACTAGTATAGAGATACTGTGTACCGATTTGGGGGATTTTTGGCCAAAATCTATAGGAGTACTGTTCAAAAATGTGTTTTGCACAAATCGGCCTCCTGGTGGCGCTATAAAAGGCCCATGTGAAAAAATTGGAGCAGAGGTTCTGCTCTGGCATCCAGGGAGTGTGTGTGCACAGTTTCGCTGCGATCAAGCCAACGGTGCCAGAGATTAGCTGTCCACAAAATGACAGAATGACGGACGGACACACACACACACGGACGGACGGACAGGGGGTAAAACATACTCTCTCGCCATGCCTTTCGGCCTGGCGGAGACAATTAACCCCACAGACTCTTCATAGTGGTATGAACAAATTACAGTAAACGTCATGTTAAATGACACACATCTTAAATCATAACCCTATTGAAGAACAGTTGTGTTCGTGATATCCTTCATTGTTAACTATCCTTATTGCTATTTTTTGCAATATGTATAATGTTTGTAGGTTACATTTATAAGTGCTACCCCATACATCAAAACAATAATTGAGATACGGCAAAACAAGTGAACAATACAGAGTGTACAATGCTTTGTGATCCAGAATGAGTCAGTCTTGTTTTCCCAGGTTTGCGATGCTTCTTGCCAGCTTTTAGCACTCAGATGTATAATATGTACTTTCCTGCTGATTTTGTGGCGTAATATCACACCAAGAAATGTATATTAATATGATCTATCAAATTTAATGATAATTTATTTTATGTCAAACCACCTTTTAAATGTTTTCCATGTAAACCTTTCCATGTTCTTATTGCTCTGTGCAGAACCAGGGTGACAAGAAGCAGGAAGGACTCAGTCCTGGGTTGAGCTATCTAGAGCGAGTATGCCAGATGTTGGAGGAAATTGCCAGGCTTCAAAAAGATAATCGTGGATTACAGCTGGAGATGGATGCCCTCCTGGAGTCCAAGCAGTCAGTCCAGGTAAAATATGATTCCAGAGATTACCTTAATTCCATTTAGTCCCGGCAAATTGTCCTCACTAGCTGTAGATCATATCAGTATTTGTGGTGATTATGAATGATTGAACAGAATGGAAGCTACTTTCTAAAATCTACACTCATATACTGTACTGTAGGATTACATCATTGAGTTGACCACTTTTGAGGCTCCTAACAACATTTTCAAAAATATTTACAATATTTTCAAGTAAAACTTTTTTTAAATAACAAAAATAGCAGATCTACAAGCTCACAATGGGTCACAGTCATATGACCAAGTATAAAATAGGACTTTAATGCATTGTTAGTGAATTTATTTACTACAAACCTTACCTCACCATTTCCTTTCTTTTTAGGCTTCAGAATCCCTCTTCTGTGATTGCAACGCTATTGCAGAGGAACCCTTTTCTAGTGAAACCTGTGAAATGAACAGTGAGGAGCATATTTCCACAGAAACACAGTGGCAGAATAATAATGCTAACCATGATTTTCGGAGGAGGTGTGCATCAGATACTAATGTCCTGGCACACCATTTAAGTGAGTGACTTCTTTTTTCATTTTAGTCATTTCCTATCATATCCTCTCTTTTGTGCTCTTATGTGCATTATGTTGATACTCTTTTTGTGCTCTTATGTGCATTATGTTGATACAGAACATGTCTGCCTATCTTTGGCAATTATTGAATGCTCTTGTAGCTAATGTTTGTGTGTATGTGTTACAGGAAAGGTAAAACCAGACTCTAGGGGGCAGCATGTGAATATAAATGACTTGCTTGAACAGGCAGAGGAGCATGAAAATCTGGTAACTTATTGACAATTACCTAATCATACAATACTGTATGCCTTAGAAATATGTGCAGTGTTGCAGTGACTCTCATATTCAATTAAATGTGCATCTACTACTTACAGCATTACTTGATTTATGTTTATGGTTTTGATAATATACTCACATAAGGGGAATTTATTTTATGTATCTGATAATCAGCCTGTATTTTGATTCGATTTTTGCTTTCTGTTTCTCTTCAGGACGTAAAGGAGGAAACAAATAAACAAACACACAGGAAGTTGAAGATAGAGACAGCTCAGCTATCAGATTCAGAGAAAAACAGGTGAGATACCGTACGTTGCACAGTGATGTCTAATTGCAGTACTTTTTATTTACATTTTATAATAGAGTTTTATTATTGCGTGGTGCTCTTATGAAATGTATGTGCGGCTTTAAAGCTGCAATCCATAAGTTTCATATCCAATCCGGGATTCAAACCTGCATCTCCCGCACAAGAGACCAAGGTCTAGATGGTAGAGTAGGGAGACCACCTCCAACCACTGCAGATGTACTACGTAGTTATATTATGTATTAACTCTACCATACACATTGGTTAAAACAACATTTTACTCATTGAAATAAGTCATCTGGATGGCAGCTTTAACATACAGCCAGGGCTGTCACAATTATGAAATTTTACCTGACGATTAATTGTCGCTCAAATAATTGCGATTAACGATTTAATTGCGGTTTCGTTGTTGAACATTGGAACATATGAATAAAAACATCTTTAGAAAAAACACTGAGTAAACGCATCCCGCGTTTTTTTTAGCTTATAGATCTGCTATTTCTACTATTTTTGAAAGTGCTTGAAAATATATGATAATTTTTCAACATGGAAATTATTATGACGATTATGCAAAATAATTATTGCGATTATCTCAGATAATTGTGATTAGGCGATTATGTAATAATTGTGACAGGCCTACATACAGTAGCAGTGGGCCCTGCCTTACTGAATCACTGGTCCACAGCTAATGCACAGTATGCTCAAAGGCATAGTGAGAGCATCTGTTCTTCCTGAACACTATTGGTTTCTTTATTTTATACTGCAAAATACTGAGCATTCATTTATCTTGGGGATTGTAAAAATGGACCATTATGGGACTATAATGTTACACTCAGACTTAAATTGACACTCAGGATTTTACAGTGTAGCCCCCATGCCGAATTTCCTCATAGTTTTCATACTGATTACGGGTCCATTTTGGTTCCATTTTCACACTTTCTGAGTGCAATTAACGTTGAGGATTTTACAGCGTTAGGTTCTAAGATGACCTGCTTATGCTATCCTTAAATGAACCCCAGTGTCCGCACTCTGCAACATGTCATAATAGGCGAACATTCAGCACGAATACAGGAAGATTCAGTGAAGATAGCTGATCTACAAGATGTGCTGTGTTGCGATGAGTTGCGTTGTGAGCTTGTAGATAGGCTATTCTCAGAGGTATGAGAAGGGAGAAAAAGGACAGGACCAGACCCCCAATCAATGAAGTATATTGTTGCCTTCGGCCAAAAACATTGTATCTCTATATTTCAACTTTTTAAAATTAGTGCCCTACTTTGTTGCACAAGAGTGTCGTGCTAAAGTAGCAAAAAATAGCTGGTCTACGTGTTGTGAGCTTTTAGAGCTACTATTTTAGAAAAAAATGTGGAAGAGAAAGAGAAAGTGGTTAAGTGTGACTGTTAGTTTTATAAATATTTAACCAATGAAAAGTATTAACAAGAGCTTGTGACTAAATAATAACTAATACATTGTTTCCATTGGAACATAGATTCTTCTCCTCCATTTCCTGAAAAGTGACCGTTTTGGACATACAAGATTTCCCCCCGACAGCGACGATATATGGGTTTAAGTTTTAATGAGCCCTTCCTTGTCTTCTCTCTCCCCCCACCCCCTCTATGAAGCCAACAGATGCATCCATCCCAGAAAAAGGCTAGCAGGCATCGGCTGAGCCAGCTGTTCAGGAGAAGAAGGAAAACTATTCCCATATGAAAGGACCACACTGTTGTCATGTCTGCAGAAACTGGGACATTGACTTGGACATCAGTTTGCATGAACAGAAAGCATTTCTTTAAGCAAGTGATGGACAGAATGCTGGACACTTCTGCTACTGTGAAAATGCCATCCTTGATGCAATGTACCTTACTGCCATGTTTATTTATTATTCATGGCCTGCTTCCCCTCCGTATTTATACCAGAGTGGTGTGTGTGTGTGTGTGTGTGTGTGTGTGTGTGTGTGTGTGTGTGTGTGTGTGTGCGTGTGCGTGTGTGCGTGTGCGTGTGCGTGTGCACGTGTATGCGTGTGTGTGTGTGTGTGTGTGTGTGTGTGTGTGTGTGTTTACACTATGACAGGCATGGCAATGATAGATGTGCATGTGTATATATTGTGTACAGTAGTTGTGTTTCCCCTGTAACATATTGTCCATGATTACATATCAGTGACACAGAGACAATAATGCTGGCTCTACACAGAACTTCAAACTTGTGTCTTTGTACTTTTGTTCATGGTTATAAAGGCTCATTTGTACTTCATCGAACATTGTGTTGCATGCAAAAATGATGCATATTAAACTGAAATATTCTGTTTTTGTCACACGACACAGTAGTTGTATGTAGAATACATGCCTTACCCACTTGAACCTCAGCATCCCTATTCTGGGGGGAACATTAAAAAAGATAGCAGATCTACAAGCTCACAACATGTCGCAATCAGAGATTTAAGTGTAGAAAGAAAAAAGTTTGCAACTCAGGTCCATTTCACTAAGACTAGACTAGGGTTTAAGTGGTTAATACTCAATGTCTCGTTGCATAACACCAGTGGTTTCTCATTCTGGATCTTTCTCTATTATGAAAGTGCCTTGCTGTGACTCTGCTGAAGGTTATCAGAAGCATTCTTTTATGATCATATCATATGGGTGTTTTGTGTCCTAATCTTTACGTGAATAGAGAGATTGGCAGAGAGATTACCCAAACCATGTTCATTCTCTTTGGTTATATTTGTGGCCATATTTCCTTTCCCCTACAAAATCTGAAAAGATGCCCTCATCCCAAATACCACTACTGTGAATTGACAGACAATTAATAGCCGAGACCAAACAGCTAGTTTTTATCATTAGATTAATCTTTATTCACCTAGGTTGAAGGGTAACAGGATAGGTGGGCACCAAGGAAGAGTGGGCACCTTGGTGGTAAATTGGCAATTTTTTCCAAAATGTTAAAGAATAAAATATTTGGAGTATACGTGATTAGAACATGCTTAAACATTCGACAATTAAGGTCTAATATTTCAACAAATGCTACGAATTGCTACAAAAGCTGTATATCCAGTCATTTTGGGGCATAAACAAGAAGTTGAAGGATAAAATTAAAATGTCCTTGTGACCCAAACATGGGTCCCGACCCACTGTTTGGGAAACAGTGCTCTACATTACTTAAGACCATTTTTCCAAAAAAAAATGTTTTTAACATTTTGGACAAAATAGCCAATTTTACATGGAGGTGCCCAGATGTCACCAGTGCCCACCTATCCTGTATCCGGTTGAAGGGATAGAGCTCCCCTAGCATTCCCATGTAAAGAGATGTCAATGACAAACACATCCGAACAAGAGAGGGTGAATAGGATTCCAGTCCATACATAAAATACATTTATTTGCTATATTTCTCCCTGTTTTGTCTGCAAGTGTCCATCCATCAGGATCCATTAGTCCCACACAGCATCCATCTGTGCTATTAAATATATACATATACATCTGTGGAGGGATTTATGTATGTGAGCGATAGAGGAATTGGTGAAGAGGGCAGGGGGGGAGGGGGAAATGCTTAATTTACTATCCGTCGTGCGATTTTGTCGCGTGCCCAAAATAGCCGATCTACAAGCTCACGGTGAGCTTGTAGATTGGCCATTTTCGTTGTCGACACCATCGAGCGACGAAGTATAAATCAGGCTCAAGGGGTGGGGCAGCGCCGGGTCATGCCGGTGTCACCCAGTGGTGGACAAAGTATATTCAAACTATTCAAAAGTACAAATTAAGAAGTACATTTTCTTTTAATATCAATGCATCGCTGTATTAAAAATTTAGAACATAAAAGTTGAAAAAGGTCAAAAATAGCAGATCTACAAGCTCACAACACGTCGATTTGCAACAAGGTGTGAGCTTGTTGATCGCCTATTTTAATTATATTTGAAATAGGGCTTAAGTGGTCAATTCATTATATATTTGTGTACGTTTGGAACCGAAGAGGCCCATCCTAAAAATATAGTGGAGTCAAAAGTACAACATTTCTATTTGAAATGTAGAGGAGTGAAAGCAATGTGCTTGCAAAAAAAAAAAAAAAAAAACAAACCTTAAAAAATAAATAATAAGAAAGTTAATGTACTGTCCACCACTGGTGTCACCCTGGTCTACATGATGCCACAGGAGGACAGGGGGTTGGCGATCTGGCAGGTGCAGGCTGACTGGCAGTACTGGCGCACAGTCTGGTAGCAGCTGCGGTCTGCCTCCCCGCCCCACTGCACAGGCCCGTTGGGGTCGGAGGGCAAGCGGCTCAGGATGCTGGTGTTGATGGCCAGGGCAGCCAGGCCATAGTCAGTGAACAGCACCGTCTCACGCCGGCACGTGGGGCACGAGATGAACTTGTACTTGGGGCAAGACTCGTAGAGGATCTGCAGGCACTCCTCGCACACCGAGTGCAGGCAGGAGAGGATGCGCGGGCGCTTTCCGGCAAAGTTGTAGGTGTGACCGCACGTGGGGCAGTCCAGGGGCTCGCAGGG
>NC_137624.1:22258123-22475623 GCF_963280865.1 Gymnoscopelus braueri
CTCTCTAGACAATAGACAATAGCTGGCTGAGTCAGATACCCAGGAAACTGAGCTTGCTTTAATCACTTGAACCCTAGCATCCCTCTGGGGGGGGGTGGGGGACATTCGCTGAAAATAGCAGATCTACAAGCTCACAATGCGCCGCAACGCAACATGTTGTAAGCTTGTTTGTGGATTGGCTGTTTTTGGCAAAGGTATTCAGCGTGGAGGGGGGGGGGGGGTATAGCTGAATCCAGTCAACCAAGTTTGTTAGTTTAAGTATACAGGGTTTAGGGGACACCAAATCATCAGGAAATTAATTCTGGGAAGTGAAGAATTGATTGGAACATCTTGATTGGAACATCTTCCAAAATGTATATACTTTTTTGAGCCCATGTTTCCAGAGTGAATTATTTGCCACCTGACAGCAAATTGGAGTAGTGTCATGAGAGAATGGTTGCGCCATTTTTACATTTTAAGCATTTGCAATGGTTTGTATTGTGTATGATACTATTGGTATAAAGAGAAGCACGTTTTATAATTTAGCCCAGAAAAGGAGAAATTAGTTCTTATTCTTAAGGTTCCCAAGGACAATGCATCTCTAGATCAAAACAGAAACTTAAGGCAGTGATTTTCAAACTTTTCTTTTTTTCTCTGGCCCACTAGTATTTTTCGAACAATCCTCACGGACCACCCCACCCAACCTCCCCACAACCATATATATATAGTTAGTATATAAGAAAGCGCAACACAGTCATTTCTATTTTATTTAAATGTATTTTATTAATATACAAAGTATATCAAGCCCTTAACAGTCATTATTTAATTTAAATCTTTTTTCTCCTTTCTTTTGCCTATTAGTTCCAAAATGTTCTTCATTTTGATAGTATTTAATTTTGAAATATATATTTCTATATATCTTTCTGTAGTATTTAACAAAAGTACAATACTTTCAATATTCAGTCAATGTCTAGTAGTTTCTAGAAGGAATTCCTTTATTTTCAAAATGGGGAGCCAGAAAAGGGCCACCAACAACCAATCCATCATTTTCCTCATGGCTCAGATGCTGCTTCTTTGTCTGGGGTTCCATTGACAATGGTACAGAATGAAACATATCTTCCATCGTCATTTTAGGAGTCACTGAAGACTTCAATCTCTACATTTAAAACAGACATACAGTAGATGGATGTGTTAATTAATGTGTCATGTGAGAAGCGCTGGCATCTTTAGTGTAAAGTAAAAAATATATAAACATATTGGCGCACTATTGTATTTCTAGACTCTAGAGCTTACATTCCACTTTTGTTATGGCAAATCACTGCATAGATGGGAGTGGAATGACCGACATGATATGAGTCATATGACATTAACAGGCTCTCTGATCTGAGGCAGAGACGGTTCCGTAAGCATTGCCAAAAAACGAAACCAAAAAAATCTGTCATTACAATGATATACTATGGTGCTACAGTTCTTGTATTCCAATGCAAAAATTCTTAACATAGGGTTTATGATTTATGCTGAAAATACAGTTCATGTTTAACATCAATTCCACCCTTCAATATCTCAAATGTAATGTGTTTTTTAAATTTAGGAAAAAAATGATAAAAAAATTAAAGAACAACGTGTCAGTCAGTCTATTAAATAAATACAAACTAAAGGGCCCAAGCATGATAGTCTAGGGTTATCATATTGTGTATGCAAACCCTCATATTTAAATTAGCAATATTGTGTAGTTAGTAATACACATCAGTGTGCTTTAATTTCCTTACCATTAAAAAGGTCCCTTTATGATTGTACAACTCATGCATGGCTCCCAGAGGAATCCACACGGTGGCCACCAAAGCAATGAGCCATGCCACAGCATTTGCCCATTGTGGATAGTAATAGGTTTTTCCATAGCGAAGAGGGGTGTATTGGATTAAACTGGACACCAATATAACCTAAAAGTTGAACCAAACAATATATTTTTAAGCTGGTAATATATTATAGAGAATAGAAATATTGTATTTTGTTGTTAAGTCACCACAATGGCCTAATGACCAATGCAATTTGATGCACACAAGCGTGAATGAAATATTATTGTATATGGCATCTACCTGTAACAGTTTTACAATTAGGCTGTTGGCTTGCATAAATAGAGATTGTGAAATAAAATGTAACTTCAACCTACCATAATCAGTACAGGGGAGATCACCAACCAACATGCTTTGAAGAAAATACTTGGAGGCTTCTTCAGAATTCTTTCTACCATGACGGAGAGACGACGCACTCCTGAAAATAGATTGCATTTTTTTGGCAGATACAAAAAGCAAGCTAGAATTAATATTTGAATACTACCACCATGCAATATAAAAATTAGATAAAGCACTGAGACTACTTGCCAAATATCCAGGCGATGGTAACAGTCTCCAGTAGAGCTGTTAATGCCATTGGAATGCCAATGGAATGGTCAAAAAGCTGGAAGATGTAAATACCACCCTGTAAACAACCAGATCAAATTTCATTAATTAATTTATTATCACAAAAGTACAACTAGGCATGGCATATTATACTTTTGGTTCTGATCAAACAACATATTTTTTGAATAATATCACAGCAAGGATTTAGACAGATGAATTAACTCAATCAAAACTTGATAAGTTTCATTCAGAATATGAAATCAGATATGTAAAAACTCAAGGTTGTATAAAATCATTAGAACATTCAAGGTTGTGTTTCTAAGATCTGCGTTTCTATAGTTTGAGTTGAAGTGTTATTTACACACATCCGTGTTCTATACTGCATAAAGCAATGCTGAACCTTGGTAGAAGTTGCGTTGAATATGTCTATCATGGTTATAACTCATGATACAAGTCCATATATTGGTGATCATCTTTATCAGTTGCTTCTGTGCTCACTGTGGTTCTGGACAACCGTCTAACAGACTACTACACTCCCTCAGGTCATCAACGACACAGAGTTTCATAGAGTTTGAAGTCGGACGGACGGACGGACGGTTCTTGAGATATGTGAACTACAGACACACGTACAACCGGACACTCAAAAGACAGACAGACAGACAGACAGAGATTTCGCGCATTTATAGTTTTATTTGTATAGTTTTACACTCATATTTTCATAATGAGTGAAAATAGCAGATCTACAAGCACACGTTGCGGCTTGTTGTAAGCTTCTATTTTTGCCATTTTTCGCACAACAAAGTATAAGGTTTAAGTGGTCAAATTCTGGGCATTTCTCTCTCTTTCTTTTTCAAAGCCACACAAGGGCATGCACATACGCATGCACGCACACTCACACACCTGGGTGATGCAGGGAATTCCAGTAAGAAAGACAAGCAGGCAGATGAATGCAGTCACACTCTCCTTTCTTTTTGGTCGGCAAAGAATTTGATTTTTGGAACCAAAGGTGTCAATTAGAGTTGTCACTAAGAGCTCAACGTGTGCAGTCTGCAGTTGGAACAGAACAGAACAAAATAAAACACATTTTTGTTACACAATGAAGGGTCGTCTATCGTTGTATGAATGGTTACATGCATTGTGTGTGTGTGTGTGTGTGTGTGTGTGTGTGTGTGTGTGTGTGTGTGTGTGTGTGTGTGTGTGTGTGTGTGTGTGTGTGTGTGTGTTCACGCACGCACGCGTGTTAAGTGAGAATACATTATGATAGGAGGGGAAACGTAAAAAAATTGAAATATAGAGGAGATTAGGGTGAACACTGGTTTCAATATACTCAACCTGGCAATCCAGACCAAGAGTCAGGAGCATGAGAAAGAAAAGAAATGCCCAAAGCTGAGGGACTGGCAGAGTAGAGAACACCTCGGGGTAGACCACAAAGACTAAACCAGGCCCTGCAGAAAACACACAGGATTATATGATATGATATGACTTCTTATTAAGGGCAATCATTGGCTAACATTAAACTTTCAGTTACTGTAGTTCTCTCATGCAAAGGTAGTTATAGTGCATCTAGGAATCACCACACCCTGCAATTCAATACTTATAGTCACATTGAAAAGGCCAATGAGTGTTACTACATCCACAACTCTTCTTTTATTCCTGCCCGATCTTTCCATATATTTGGGTCCTGCTTCAAAAGACCTGACACACACTACAGTAGGCTACATTTCACTGTACAGAAGCGAATCAAAGCGCTTACTGCAGTCGTTCGATGGACACTTTGCCCCTGTTGACAATGTCCATCCCCCAAGTAATAGAGGTGACCAACCAAAATAGATGATATAGACAGCTACTGAGCTACTGTACCAAATGCTGAATTCACACCAGCAGTACTGAAGTGCCTCATCATCATAGGAATTTGATCAGTCTTACCTCCAACAGCAAGGTTGTTTATGTCAAGTCCATGAATGTGAGCCATGTGTCCAATTCCAGAGAAAATGGCAAACCCAGCAAAAATGCTTGTTGCGGAGTTGGCCAGTGACACGATCAATGCATCCCTGTTGAAAGATGAAATTAATGTGGTGCAATTTGTATGTTTTGACTTATCAATACATGGAATCTGGTACAACTACCGTATAACTTCCTATTAAACCCATTGAATTAAGCCCATGAGGCATTTAAACGTTGAAGCATAAACTACTCATCATAATGCTTTTATGCCTGCTCTCAGACTACTCTAGCTGTGCCCAGACAATAATGCCCTTTATGTACTGTAGCTACATCCAACATCTAATAATTTGCCAACTCACTATTAGTCTGATCATGCATAGCCAACTGTACTGTTGAATATGATAATATGATACCAAACACATGTGCATTCTAAATATTTAAAATGCACTGATGCTCTGTACCTGAGCATATTGTTTTCAAATTTATTATGACTGGATATGGAGATCATGACGCCCAACCCAACCCCTATGGAATAGAAAATCTGTCCACTGGCATCAATCCAAACCTGTTAAAACAAGAAAACGAGACATCTTTAGTTTGAAATTAGGATCAGTGAAATGCTGCAATCCAGAACTTATTTCAATGAATAATGTTATTTTAACAAATCTGTATGGTAAAATATGTTAATACAATATAACTAACACATCTGCAGTGGTTGAAAGTGGTCCTGGTTTCACATAGCACCCCTACTGGTTCATGAGTAGTACTGCCTGAACCACATAAACGCAATATCTCCCTGACCAAGCGGGGACTATTATATCTCATTTGAGAGTCATGTTGAGTCTCCCATGCTTTAGACCTGGGTTCAAATCCGGCATAGGACACAATTTACACATAGAGTAGGGATAGTAGCTTTAACAGCTGTTGGAAATGACCTGTTACTTTGAATTACTTTAAATTGTATTGAATTTACTGCTGAAGTCCAGATATATGAAAGCGTTATATAATATCAGATTTGAATCGTTTGGCTTAATAAGGACTATGGCTAATAAAAAGTTATAAAGTAGCCATTCCATCAATTTCACTGACTCACCTGAATATCCAGTAGTTTATTCCATCTGGGTTTCAGATAGAGGATAATACCATCCATGGCTCCAGGGAGCCTGAGGTTATTAATCAATAGTACTAACAGCACAATATATGGAAATAGTGCTGTGAAGTACACCACCTGTTTGCACATAAAGAAAAAAAAAAACATTAACACAAAAATGTGTTCTGAAGCACTGACATGTTATTGGACATTATGTAATGCACATTTTCATAAGGGGTGGAGGTACACAGTAAGATCCTCAGTGTTCATTTATCCATTTGTAACTCTGACAGTGTAAAATCTAACCAAATGGACCGTATCCTTAGGGGTCCATTTGGTTACATTTGTACCCTCTCAGAGTTTATTTAGGCATTCCACTGGGCTCTGACTATCTGGTGCGTTGTTAGTCATCTATAAACATACAGTACGTAAGGAAAGGGTCACACGCAGAAAAGTCTGTTTATTTAGTTTAATAATTAATGCGTATGTCACACCACAAAACGTTTTCTGACGTCTGGCCTTCGTCAGTGTGTACAAATGATTACACTCTCACAGAGTTACATCAACACTGAGGATTTGACTGTGGAGCTGCTTTTGTGACGTAATTGAGCAGTACACAACCTTTCCTGTGGATTTGATCCCTTTGAAGGTGCAGAGGTATATAAGTATCCATAAAAACAGAAGGGTACCAAAAAGCTCCCATCGTATGTGTCCCACATTCTCTATTCCTTCTGTGGCCTCCAGGAGTTTACGGCTATACATTTCCAAAAGACAATCATTATCAAATTGTATTCAATGCAACATTTAAAATACAAATTAAGTTGAGTGGGTTTTATGTTATCAAATTGCATTATTATAATTATAATACGTGGCACTTTACAGTGATTTACGGTGGTTATCTGTGGCATATACTGCTCATATTCTGTATGCATACTGTAGGTAGATAGACAGACAGACAGACAGACAGACAGACAGACAGACAGACAGACAGACAGACAGACAGACAGACACACACGTTTACTAACAGCTAAGTTGGACTACTGGCTGTGACTGCAACGCTGAACTTACTCAAAGAACTGCTGGGAGGCGGTCTGAGTGTGTGTGGCATTCCCAGCCATAGAGCAGTTCTCTGGGATGTTCCAGGTGCCATTGCACAGGTTCCAAGGCAGAGAAGTTCTGAAGGTGTTGAAAAGGTAGTACAGAGTCCAAGTTATAGCAGTATTGTTGTAAGAGCACAAGATGAAAGTCAGTACCACGGTAGAAATGCCCACTCCTGTAAATAAAATAAGAGATAAAAAGTGATTTTTGAGAAGAGACAGTGGCACAATTCAGTAATATTTTTTCTTTGGTAATATTAATATAAAGCCATTTAAGCTCAGAACCACTGACGTGATCAAAAATAGACAAGAGAGCAAAGAGTCCTAAAATAAACAGCATATTTATTTTAAATGATCAAGATGCACAATAAGACAGTGTTTTGTTCAAATTATCTTTTCTTGCATTTGCTGGTACTTTGCCAGGCAATACAAAACTTACTGGAAACTGAAGGATTCACTATGTATTTTAATTATTATGTTTGTACAGGCTCTGTGTCTAACAACCCAGAGACAATGAACCAACCTTTCATTAGAGGGCAACACTTGGAGATGGCTTGTATCGGGCCCAACTGTGTGTATTGCCCCAGTGAAAATTCCAAGAATACGAGTGGTATGACACAAAGACATGTCAAAATAAAGTATGGGATAAAATAAGCACCTGCAAAAAGAACATGGCAAATTTTATTTTGGTGGAAAAAGCTTCATGGGTGAAAAATAGTAGCCAAAACATTGATGAAGAATGCTTTCTTTCTTTATTCCTTTCTTTCTGCGAGTATGTGACTACGAGTAATAACTGGTGGAAACAAAAGGAAAATATTATTCAGCATGATTATTTTATTCTTTACCTATTTTAGGCTTTAAAGGGATAGTTCAGGTTTTTACATTTGTGTTTGATATTGCATCTCCCAAGTTCTGTGTAAAATATAATAAATACATTTTAAAAGTTAAAACCACTAAGAAATGTACACTGGAAGCTATACATTATCTTGCTATCGGAAAACAAAGCTAGCCAGTGTCTACTGACTTATAACCAGTATCTGACTGACTAACCCATATTCAGTGACTCGCTAGTCGCTACCCAGTATCTGACTGGCTAACCAGTATCTGACTGGCTGATACTACATAGTATAATGCTCAGCATCCATGCTGAGTCAGCATGGAAGTTATGGGAAAGCTCTAATGCTGCTGCTCCTACTTTGCTCCTTCTTGTTATTATACTATTATTATAACTTGGTAACCTGGCATTCCTGTGACTTTAGCAGTAAGGTCTATACTATTTCTGGTTGCATACAGAATATTTTTGATATTACCTCCACCGCTTTTGAAGCATACGTACGGAAACCGCCAGACATTTCCGAGTCCAACCACATAACCTACTGATGCAAGAATAGATTCCACACGGTTTGGCCATACAGGTCGGCTCCCTTCCAAGGACTGCATCATTATGAAGTCATATGTCTTGTGCACAATGCTTCACTCAAAAAACTGCTGGGTTACAAATTAGCCCAACCCTAACCCCACCGGTGGGTAACTGTGAGACAGAACACATTCTGGTTTGGTTTGACCCAAGTGCTTAGTTTTACCACTTAACACATAATGCTGTTGAGGGGTCTCATTTTATACCATTTTCTGATGGATCTAAGTGTACCATTTCCGTTTGCATGTCAATATGGTTAAAATTGGCTGTGCCTCTGGGAGCCATATTGTTTTAGTTTCTGCCTATTTGTTATGATTTTTCTTGTCCTGGTAACAGCCATGGGTCTGAACAATTGGCTACAGAACTCCTGTATCACCAATGTTAGACTGTGTTAGATATTTTATAATCAATAGTGTATTAGATTAGTTAGATATTTTATAATCAATAGTGTATTACATTTTGATTTGTATCATTTTGGATAATTGCATAAAGCATGTATTTTGCTCAGATAACAGCTCATTGGTACAATCAAGCGCACGCACGCACGCGCGCGCGCGCACACACACACACACACACACACACACACACACACACACACACAAGTCAACACACACCGGTATGACCCCTATAGAGACACACGGCCGGAAGCGGAAGGCCTACAAATCCACGCCCACTTTTGACACTCGGGGTCCGTTAGAACGATGAACTGCAGCTCTCAATGCAATCTCTATGAGAGGCATTGTAAAATACCGTCATTTCACTGGTTAACTACTGAGGCTGTAGCGATTTTTTTTGTGTTCTAATAATCTGTCCCATTTGTTTAATTTGTCCTTTTTAATGTCCCATATCTTTCATCTCGATATACTACCCACAATATACTATAATATACTCCATCAGTATGTCAAAATCGCTAGCATCGGAGATCTAGAGTTTAAGTGATCGCATGGTATATACGTCACGGACGCATCCCTTGAGGTTTTCAATACCCAGAAAACTGGCGAAAGTGGACGTTTTCAATAGGTTTTGGTCATTATCTCTGGAACAGAAGGTCCAATCTGCTCAGTTCAAAGCTTGTTGGATGCGTGACTTTGAGGACATTAAGCACGCAATGACACATTTTCGGGTTTTTTTTTTTTTTTTTAGGGGAGGCGAGATCTTAGTTGGGCAGGCGACTGCCTCTCCTGCCTCTACAGTAGGTACGCCACTGGTCGGCGCTCGGCACTCGTAAAGACAGTGATGTCACTGAAATGCCCGTCTGCTGTCTACCCTCTGCTGTGTTAGCATTATGGGTAACTCGTTAAAGTGGCAAATTAAATGTGAAACACATCAACTATTAATAAAACAAGAAGATATGTTGACAAAGACACTCCATACATTTGGAAACATATTTTTATTTAAATCAATATCGTCTTCAGTTAATGCAGGATAATTTTAAAAGTAGGCTAACTTTCATATCCTCTCATAGGGAATGCATTGGCAGCTGCAGTTCATCGTTCTAACGGACCGGGAGTAGCGGCGCTGTCTCAAAAGTGGGCGTGAAATTTGTAGTCCCCGTGTGTCTCTATAGTCCATGAGCCAGAGCCCCAAAATTGAGCAATGATTATCGAAAGAGTGGGCAAAACCAAAACTATATTAAATTGTTCATAGGGTCAATACGAGTAAATAAATATATGATAACCTTTCCACAGGAGCAGCTTTTTCATAGTTATCACACATTTTGTTATTTTCCCCATACGTACATGACAGGTGAAAAAATGACAAAATTTAAAAAATAGTTATCATAATGAAACTTCCTGAGTTGATTACTTGCATGAAGACAATGATTTATCGTATTACAAGTTTTCTGAAATTGTATATTTAAAATTAGGCATTTAGTCCATGAGCCAGAGCCCCAAAATTGAGCCAGATATTGAATATTCCCTCGTTAAAAACCTTTGACTCCAACATCTTAACAAAATGAAATAAGAATGTTCACTCTGGCTTTGTCCAATGTTCCAATGTTGATTCTGGAAAGTTATACAAATTCGGGCATATTTTCGTAATGCCTAATTTGCATATTTAAATATACAATTTCAGAAAACTTGTAATACGATAAATCATTGTCTTCAACAATCATTGGGAAGAGACAGAAACATTTAAGCTGTATCTACAAGGAGGTACTTCGTAAAAAAGCTGTCAAGATAGCAAACGACCCCTCTCATCCACTCTGCAGGGAGTTCGAACTACTTCCCTCTGGTAGACGGTACAAAGTACCAAAAGCTAACCGTAACATTTTTTAAAATTCCTTCATCCCTAATGCCATTAAGGCACTAAATGATACAATGTCTCGCTAGATTTGTTGTTTTTTCCTTTGTATTTGCCACTGTTGTCCTGTACTTTTCTTTTGCCATGAGAAAATAATTGTGTGTTGTTGCTGTTGTTGTAACTGTTTGTTTTTTTACTGTTGTTGAGACCGAAGACAAATTTCCACATGTAGACAATAAATGAAACTAACTAACTACAGATGTTTGTGACACCACACGACCTGCCCTGGATGTGGAATGCAACTATTACACACAAAAACATTATGTTCTACAAAGTAGATTAAAACTAATTTTGTCTCAACCCCTACCATATTTCTTGACACTTAGAAGATTTGTTCTGTACGCACCCTAATAATAACAGACACTGTAATTATATATAGGCAGACATTTATTTCATTAGGTCTAAATCAATCAAATACATAATTACATTTTCAGCATCACAAATGTGACTGCATATCAGTCTTGCACTGGAGTATGTAGAAACAAATTTGTTTTCTTTACAGTATATTACAGTTAGAATGTATTGATTGATTGAATACTTTATTAACACGATTATTAACAGTACAGGTAGTACAGTCAAAGGTTATGCTAAAAGGACACAAAAAGCCCCAGGGTGGTCCATTTCCATTGTGGTCCATTGTACTCAATTCATCAGTAATACATAATACATACAATACAATACAATACAAATACAATACAAAACATATTGGAATAGAGCTCAGTAGAATCATAATGTATATTTACAGAGAAAGGAGGGGCGGGGCAGAGGATTCTACTATCAAGATGTTCAAGGAGTTAAACTATGTTCACTTGTATTTTGAGGACAGGAATTATTTTAGGTTAGTTTTGAGATTGGGTAGGGAGGCGAGAACCTTTATGTCTTTTGGTAGGGCATGTTTCAGCCAAATGTTGGGGGATCAAGGTCAGGTGATCTCCTTCTGGTGTCATGCCCATGGGCATTACTCGCTCTAGAGATTGACAGAAATCTGGGCACTGATCCTCTGAGTATCTTAAGACCAGATGCATGCCATTGGGAGATGTTGCGCTCTGTCTTCTACCTTGAGCCAACCCAGACTAGCAAAGTGGGCTGGAGGAGGTTCGTCCTGGGGGAGAGGCCTAGTAGTGGTCTTATTAGTTTGTTTTGAGATGTCTGCCGTGTTGTTTTTAGTGACATTGAGATGTTAGTGAACCATGAGGTGCAAGCATAGCCGAAATGACATTGAATGAGAGCTCCAGCTGGAGTCCGCATTGCATTCTTGTTGATAAAATAGGAGATACTGCCCAAATTTTCATAATCACCTTTGATGCAATTTTTTCATCGGAAAGTTTGTTATACAAAATACAACCCAAATAGGTTACCTCTTCTATACTTGTGATTACATTACATTACAAGTCTTCAGACTTACTGAGGTTTACTTTAGACCCAAAAATAATGGATTCCGTTTTTCCCAGGTGTAATGACAGTTTGTTATCAGAGAGCCAAGAGTGGATATTGTTGAGCTCAGAGACAAGTGCTTTTTCAACATGCAATTTGTTCAATTCAACCCATACCCAAATACATTTTAAAATTACATTAAATTGCAATTCATGTGGTTTGGCATGCTTAAGTGTCAGGCAAACATACATGCTCATGATCCATTAATTTGTTCATACGTATTCTCTTGATTTGTGGACATGAAGGACAAACTGCCATGCATTTCATTCAAAATGTCCATGTAATTTGGACTTTTCTCAACAAAATAATGGTGTTTTTACAATTGTTTTAATGGTTCTTGACCAATCAGATCAAGAAGTCTACAACTGGAAGAAATACAAATCTTTACTCTTTTCCTTTTCTTAGTCCCTAGATGACATTCTCAAACAGCTGCATGGAGGCCATTATGCTTTCATCCTGGGAAAAATAGGAAATCAGAATCATTATGGCTCTGTAGTGCAGTCAGCCAAATGTCACTGTGCAAATGCACATAGCTTCAAAGAGAAGGCATAATGACTTTCAATTATTGATCCATTTATATACTGTATATTTAAGAAAATACAAATGGTCTAAGATTATTTTTGTTTATTCAAGTAAAAGAAATTCAGTAAACCCATCCTTTTAATACTGTAGGCCACTGGACACACAGCGCCAGGCAGCTTGCCATCTAGAGTTCAGTTCCACACAGATTAAACCTCTCCACAGTTCAGCCAAAGCTAACATGATGCTACATAGTTTGATATTTAATTTGAGTAGCTATTTTATTATCCAATGAACAAGGATTATGGAGTTATCCCCCATTATTTGCATTGAACTGTACTGTAGATGGCAAGTTGGCACTTTGTGTCCAGCATGGAGAAAAGGATGGATGGCTGAAAATATATGAGCACTATGGTGAGTACAACAGACTTTAAAAACTCACTAAAAATCCACAGCAAACAAATAAATACTACGGCCACATTGACTAAACATTTATATTTGACAGTGGATTATTCTTTAAAGATACCTTTATATATGTGTCAAATCAATGTCTTTGAAAGATCAACTTCGATGGTGTCACAGAACCGCTATAACACTTAGAACCAAGAAATTAATTAATAATGTGATTACCTTCTGACAGGTCTCTATGAATTCATCAAGTGTCACCACTCCATCTCTGTTCCGATCCATCTTCTGAAAAAAGCTATAATAGTTATAATTGTACCATATCCCAAAAGAGTTCAAGTTTCAGTTTTCAAGTTTCTTCTTTTATATTCTATTTTATTTGTCATTACACAAGGTTATCCAACCGAGGGCCGGCGATATCAGCCCGAGCCATGATAGGTAAGGACTGATGCACCCAAGCCCAAAATGGGATTACATTGACAGTTTGGGTGTGTGTGTGTGTGTGTGTGTGTGTGTGTGTGTGTGTGTGTGTGTGTGTGTGTGTGTGTGTGTGTGTGTGTGTGTGTGTGTGTGTGTGTGTGTGTGTGTGTGTGTGTGTGTGCGTGCGTGCGTGCACGTGTGTGTGTGTGCCATTTAAGCCATTTACAATATTTTTTAATGTGCTGATCTCTAACTGATTCATCCTGTTTATACAGAGCCCAGTGACATGGGACATTTAACGATATTATAATGACATTTGCAATGCCAGATTCCAATAAAGATTTAAGGAAATGAAAATGCCTGGCATTATATTAGATTGGGTTTTGCTGACAATGGGGACGTCATACTGTACCTGGAAGAATTTTTCCACATGGTCAAAGGGGGCATCATCTCGTAAACCTGGTAAGGTATACCTGCCCATCATGTCATAAATGGATGTCATTATTGCCAACATGTCCTATTAGAAATGAGAGACAGACACACATTAGTAAAAAGGTAAGATTCACAGATTTCACAATGAACCGGTCAGGTCATAATATTATATATATATATATATATAATATTAAGCAAAAACTAGCTTTATAGAGACTTTCCTTTTCATATCAGTATTTTGTAAGTCCACAGATATAGAAAAGTGGCAAATGTACTGACAAGGATTTACACAAGATCAAGTAATAGGCTGAGGCTGAGACTGCATGACGTTGTATGGGCTGTACAGCCTGACCGCACCTCTCTAGTAATGTAGCCGTCCTTATTGATGTCATATAGGTTGAAGGCCCATCGAAGTTTCTCTGTCACAGAACCTCGAAGCAACACAGATAGTCCTATCACGAAGTCCTACAAAAAGAATGGCCATCAGTTAGGACTAACTGGCATAATAAGAAATATTCTCTAAATATAACATAAAAATCCCTGACAGCCTCTACCAATAATAGAGGATATAAGAAACATATTACCAACAATTCATAGGCAGGGCTTTTGTCGCAAACTTTGGTGGCAGACTGTGTGTTTACCATAGACTTGTACAAACTCACTGGCAGTGTTTTGGTATTCACTACATATGGAAATAAAGCACTTCTAGCACACCCAAAACAGTGACCTGCCCTCATTTAGTGCATAGCGCTGACCTATTCTCAAATTTAAACCATTTCACCTTATCTGAATGCAGCGCTCATCACCGTACAGAGTTAGACAACGCCAGCTTTAATGCTTGATGCTAATGCTCAACTTGACAACTAGTCATAGCCATAGCCAGAAGTATCGGAGATCTATGCCTAGCCTACCAATACGTCTGCTGACATCTAAATTCAATGTACGGGCTTGAACTGGGTGGAAACAATTCAGAGGATAAAAAAAATAACTGCATTCCAGAACCAATACTTTAGTGCCGTCCTTCTTGAGGATTGGTTTTACAATCAGTAGGTGTAGATTTGATCAAGCCCTACATTAATAGATGTCAAAGACGTATTGAGAGACTACTCGACAACAAGTCAGCACTAAATAGAGGTGGACGCTTTTATAACAGGTCTCCGGTGGACACACAGACTTACACACTTACTTGGGATTACTTAAATATCTCGAAACCCATGACTTTTCTGCCCTATGCGTGTTATTATTTTTGCACCTTATGGCTCCGAGGAGCACATTTTTCTAGTTTCTTTTTTAATTTATTCTCCCAGTTCTCCCTCTCCCTGACACACCCCTCCCTCCAAAAAAATCATTGTAAACACTTCTTTTCACCTGTAAACCAGTGATGAGACAATAAAGTTGATTCTGATTCTGAATTAAGAAGTATGTTACCTCAAACCGGATTGAGCCGGTCCTATCCATGTCAAATGCATTGAACAAGAAATGTGCATATGTGGTAGCGTCTGTGGACAGAACACAGAATTACATTAATATACACTGTATTTCTTTTTCCTAGGATGGCAGGGGAAGACTTACGTATAATGAATAAGTGTCTTCATGTTCGGAATCATCCAATCACATTAGTTTTCATTATGACCTTGTGTTCAGACTCATGCAACATGCTCCTTTTCATTTTGGTTGTAATGGCAGACACACACGTTGTCATGTTATATTTCTGCAAACCACAGATATATTAAATGTTGACCTTTCTGAACCAAAAGTAGGTTTATCGACTCATTGTCAACTACTGTATATTTATGTACAATTTTGAACTGGATCCTAATTGATTCCCACCCTGTCGGTATGCAAATCAGACAGCGAGGCCATCACACTGGTTGGTGCGGTCACTCGCTCAAGCCTGCTTCTATCGGTGCACCAATGCTTGGAGTTACTGCCTTGTTTGGAATATGATTGGTTGACGCCTAATATACGAGTACACTTGACTCATAACTTATTCACAAGTCTTCCCCTGCCATCCTAGGAGGAAAACTAGCTTACTCTTCTAGCCTTATCACTATAAGGAGATTGCTTTGGATATCAATTCAATCTTTATTTCAGACCCAAGGGGGATCCATATCACAATAAAAACACCATACAAAACAGAAAAAGAACAGAAACAGAAATACAATATTTCTGGATAATTTATATAATAAAAACTAATTCATCACTTAAAATTCAGTTATTTTAAGGTGAGTTTAGATTCATTGTTCTCATCCCAACCTTAAATTCTCCCTTTTCATGTATTTCATTGATCTTAGCTGACTAATTTAAAACATTTGACAACTGATTGACAATATATAACTTTGTTCAATTTAAATGCCAAACACTTGGTCTAACATTATGTTAGACCAAGTGTTTAAAATGGGTAGTACAGTATGCCAAACTGGTTGTATATGTACTATAGACACAAGCAAACACTAGTTTGAACTGGAACAATTGGAAGAACTCCCACTAAAGGAACTGGATAAAATAAGATTAGCTAACCCCATTCATGTTTAAATAATCAAAGAAGTGGTGCTGCCAGATACATACCCCCTTGTGGAAAGAACTGTGCATAAATGGTCTTGAATGTCTCTTCATCCACCAGCCCACTTGGACATTCCTGTTGAAATGGAAAATGTAACAGTTACTAATAATTGGGATTCTGAATTTGTCCCTTCAACCCTTTTCTATTAACATTGGTAACCTTTTGTCGAAACACGAATTAATTAGTATGGTTTGTTAGGGTTAGTTTAATGTTTGCAGTTAGCCAATTACACTTGACTTCATTAAAGCTAAATAAGACTGTATTGATCTGTTGAACACAGTAAGGTTCTTGAATTTTTTTTATCAGTGGCCTGCCAGTCAAAAGAGGTGTTGAGAGATTCAGCAGATTGTTGGCACTGAACACATGGCTTTCAACTGCACGTACCATCCAGTCAGTGCATTTTATTGCCAATTTCCATTTTTTAGGACAGATGGACTTTGCCTTCAAAAGTCAGAAGTAACTTTTCGTCTTGTTTCCCCTTTTGAATATGTGGCTCTTCAATTGAATTCCTCCTCTCAAGCAATGTTCTTAAATATCTACAAGCCACCTAAATACCTAATATAGTACTAGACTGACTGGAAAACTGGGTGGGATTTTCTGGCACCGTACTAAACTGGTTTGAATCCTACTTAAAGCACAGGTCTGGGCTACTTTTTGTTAACCTGACTACACCAGATGGAAGAAGCTTGCTTCACACTTGTTTCACAACCTACTTCCATCTGGTATCTCGGTAGCCCAACCGCTGAAGAGGGCAGTCCCTTTTTTCAAGCTACTTGGCAGGTGATTGGATGGGACCGCCTGTCTATCACCATCTGGGCATGCTAACTCCAACCAATCATATTGACGAGTCTACATGACGTATAGCAGCTGCGCCAGCAGGAAAGTAAACACTAAACTAAACAGAACAACAATTTGATTGAGCATCGTTTGTTAGCAGCTAAAAAGTTATCATGGAGGTAGGAGATTTTTGCAGTTTTTTGCGTCACACCCGGCCTCGCCAAGATCCCGGCCGTAGCTGCCGCTGATTGGTTCGACTGGGCAGTGGGCACGGGTCGGTTTAAACTCCAATCTCTGAGCGATCCCAGTACAGATGGAGGCTGTATTGTGAACTTGTGAACTCAATCCCGTCCCATCTGGCGGAGTCAGGTTAACATTTTGTAGTAATATCAAATACAAATAATGTTCAGGGTTTCGCAAGGCTCCATTCTGAGGGCTCTTCTGTTCAACATCTACATGCTCCAGAAAGCGAAGATTCACTGAGGCCCAGAACGATGCATTGCGTGTGTTGTGCCGAGTGCGAATTCGGACAGACCAGCGGTTGTCCAGAACAAAAAATATAATGGAGGTCCTTGTATTGAAGAATGCAGTGTGGATGGATGTGTCCTCTGCGTATCTTGGGAACAGATGGAAATATGGATATATGGGGTGCCTGATGTCATCAAAAACTGCTGACATGATGGGGTCAGCCATGTCATGGCGAGTGACACTGCATGTAACCATAAGACTCACATGAGGACGGGGGAAATAGGGGTATGGCTTCACACCTTTTGGTGCTGGTTGAATTTAACTTATAACTTATGATAGTTGATTTATTGAATTTTTTGTTTTTTATTTTTCAATATTAAATTATGTTATTTGAGATGTGATTGTGTCTGACCACCTTTGGGAATATTAGTTAATGCATGTTGCCAGGGAACAAAAGACAGGGTAAAAAGAAACTGCATGGTTTTCATGTGGATCTCGGACGTCATGTGGCCAGTCTATGACATCAATAATCTATGTCTGTATGACATCAGTACTGTGATTTCAGTCATCTCCATATTTGGGCAAAGTTTCATCCCAATCTGACCTCCAATCACTTCCAGCAGGTCTATATAATTTGTGTTTAAACATTTTTACATATTTAACATATTTACATAGTTACTTCCTTGGCCTATTGGCAGTGTGCACAAGAAATGTGGTGCTGATCGGTCCAGTGGTTTAGAGATTAGCTGCGGACACACAAACTGTTCCTAGATTGCTCAGCCCCTAGGAGCCATGCCGTAAAGATTTAAAATACAGTATTTATCATCGAGTTAACTAATGATACAGTAAACAAAAAATAAAGTTATGCGACTTGAAACCATACAATAATAAAATGTGGGACTCAAAACCACACCACCAGCAGGTTCCCAAACCCCACAAAGCTAGTTGTATAACAAATGGGTCTTTAACCTACATAGTGATGGGACTTAATATTGAACCCACACAATATTAAAGTGTATTCAAAGAAAAACTCTTGTGAGGAACTACAGTAATAGTTGTTGTAAGTTAACCGGGCCAGTACTGGACTCAGCTACACTATCAGATGTAGTCTTACATTTTTGAAGCCTCTGTAAAGGGACTGCAGCTCCTTCTTGGTAAACTGGGTCTGGGCTTGGAGCTGCTCTAAGCCTTCAGGTTGGTGGCGCACCATTGATAGCTCCAGCTCACTGTCAATGGTGTCTGTTGAGGAGAAATGGAGAGGGAAGAGGTAGGGAGTGGACAGAGCAGTGAGGGAATGAAGGAGGAAAGAGCAGTATGAAAATAGACAAAAAAAGAAAGAAAGAAAAAGGAAATAAAGGTACAAAAAAAAAGGAAGAGTGGGTGCAAGGCCAGGCCAAGAAAGATGGGAAGGGAAGCACGATGTCAAGGAAACATTTGTTAAAGGGTTGTACTAAATGATGGGTTAGAGGTGTAGGTTGGAGGTGTACTGGTTCGGGAGAAACAAGGATATTTAGAATTTACCACAAAATAATATAATGTGTTTAACTTAACAAGTGAGAAAGGAGTGAGTAAGGGGCAGCAATCATGAGGTCAACTGTGACAAATAGACCACTTAAAACAGTGAGTGGGGCCAGAAATAAAAGACATGGCATAAACAAACTGAAAACTTTGGAATGGGTCACATGTATGATTACTCACCATCTTTACAAGAACAAAAGACAGACAGATGTGAGAAAGACAAGGGAGAGATTCAAGGGCGAGTTGGACAAATTCAGGAACAGTTAATACAGTTACTCTTGAAAGGTACACAAGTAAACACTCTTCTATTATCTAGCTTTTGACCATGCAATTTTCTTACATGCATTATTTGATAAAATCGAGCATTGTTCTTATTCTCCAAATTTCTCAGCTTCGTTTTGTATCTTACCTTCTGATGACTTGTCACAAATGCCAAACTGTTTGAGCACAAAAACAAATAGGCTAAACACCACAGCAATGGCAAACACCTCCATGCCATCCATGCCCTCCATGGTTCCAAGATGCGAGAATATTTTATTCTAGAAATCGATGATGTATTTTTGGTGACTGTGCCTAGACTGTGCTACATTACAAACGTATATATCAGCCTTTAAATACCATCAGCTATACTGCCACTCACATTACAGCCTCTGACCCATCCTTTTTATGAGTTTTCTATTAGCATCTACAATTATGTTCGATAGGTCACTTAACTTAAACTCCTGACTCAAACTTTAACCACTTATCTGGCCCATTAGCAAAACCTAACAGATTAACTGTGAAGCATCCTTCTTCAAGTAAATAGGTCCAAAGTCCACAATGTCCTATCGTTGAAAACCGGCAAATTCATAAAGATACAGTCTTAATTCCCCAAAGTTATCCATAGACATCCCTTCTAGCAAACATTTCATCTCTGTCGCTGGCCGGATCCCCTGCATATCACCTTCTGGACCGTACCTTTTAGAATCTGTCCGTCAACTCCAGCCACTCAGGGCTCCGCCTCCAATCTCCCAATATTATTATTGATATATTTTAATTTTCTTCTCTCCGTCTCTGCCTCTCCCTCTGTCTCGCTCTTGATTTGGGCTGGGTATACAGGAGGTATTTTATTTTACTAAAAGTCTCTGAATGATGGTCTAAGCATTCCTTATTTGTCCAGTCATGTCAAGGAGTAAAGCAATAACCAAGCATTGATCTACATCTGCTGATGGCCTGAATATGAACAGCACTTAGTGAAGGAGCCTGTACTGCCCTGCCCTGCGTAGTGCTGCCTGCGTCTTCTGGATCATTCAGATACTGTATACAGTCAGATGGACTCACTCAGAGCAGATATCAAAGTGGCAAACCGGCTTTTATAGCTCTGCTGAACTTGTCACATTGTGGTTTAGAATAAATAAACACCAATTGCATTATACCAGTAATGCACAGGAAGTGTGATAGATTGAATTGTCATGTTCTGCTACTGTGTATTGATTGTGTTGTTTAAAACAATGTGTTGTATTGTATTGTACTGTATTGTAGCATTGTCAGGAAAGAAAATGTTCTTTTGATGAACACAATGTTCAGATATCAGTGGGGTTTTGTATTGCTACAATGAAAGACAAGTAGACTACACAAGAAGAGGAGTATAGTTCATAAGTGATGACACTGCACAACATAATGGATTAAGCAGGAAAGGTGGTGTGGTGGGGGTAAATCAATTGTTGAGAGGTAAAATCCTGGTCTTAGAATGGGGAATGGTAGAGAGCCAGAAAAGCATTCCAGCAGACAAGAGGATGTAGCCTACAGTATCTCTTCATGAGACAACTCCATGTGGACTTGTCCCTAATGTCTGAGTCAAACTACTAAACAAATTAACAAATAAAGTATCTTAACTTTGCATTATATAAATTGTAGTTACTTACATACCGTAGTATAGTTACAATAATATGAAACGGAAAGAGAAAAGTTGTAAATCATCACTATGTTAACTTCTCATTAAGGTAATACACAATTAACGATTAATGATTAATGAAGTTGTATATAATCATTATTTAACAAAAAACCTGTTACTGTGACAGATTTCCCAACAATTAATGTAATCCTTTTTTCTAATAACTTAATAATTACAATAACAAGGGGTTATTACATTAACAGGATAGTTAAAGTCATACTGTGTAACCTTTTCAATTAAACAAGTTTTTTTTAAATATAATCTTTCACTTGTATATTTTTTACTCTAACCATTCCACATAAATGTGTTTGTCACCATTAAACATGATTTCTATTGTATGTCAGCTCCAAACACGCAAAATTAGGTAAATGTACAGGAAATGTATGTATTTATGTATTTTATAAATACCGTTTCTGATAACGTGTAAAAAATATACTCGGGTGCTGGGAACCTGCAGCATTCTTTTTTCAGCATTCCTTCCAGTTTTGAACTGAATTCTGTGAATCGAAGTTCTAACATACCATAGACAAACTCTGAATGACAACGGAGCTACAAAAATGAATGTATGACTTCAATGCAATGATTACTACATTTATTTAACAAAAGTGTTTATTTTTCATACTACCTACTGCTAGAACCTACTTCTACTAATGTAACATTACATTGTGGTGTAATGTGCCCTAAGTGCTGATCTATCCTTGTTCTCCTATTAAATACTAAAGACTTAAGTACAAAGCTGCAGACGGTGCAAACATCAATCTCGCGAGTCACCATCAACGTTTAACAACTGTGGTAAGAGGAACATTATAGAGCAGAGTCCCAGACTATCAATCAAAAAAAATGGAAAAAAAGGCACAGGAGTTCTCACCATCAATTAAACACTTATTTTCTGACTGCCTCTTAGTTGCCTCTAATGTTCTGCATTATATTATATTCAAAGATATGAACCATGTATGGTATATGTATGGTAATAATTAAATGTTAGAATAATGATATAATTGTTTGGCATCTGACCAGCATAGTTTCCAGAAAAATACATGTTTCATCATGTATAATAAGCTTATCAGAAAGGTGAAAAGAAAGCTACATGCATATCACCTAAAAACAATACAGGGTCTAATAATGGCATGGCGTCCCTGTGCAATCTGTATGGATAGGAAGTTACAGTGTGCAGTTTGTGAACAAAGCAGCAATGATGTGCTAATGTAGTAACGTGAGTTTAGCAGTCTGAGGTGAGCTCTGATTGGCATACAGTAGCAGCAGTGGTGGACAGTAATATGTACATTTACTTGAGTACTAACTATTTATTTAGTGTCTGTACTTTACTTGACAATTATTTTTGGATGCTTATGACTTTCACTCCACTACATATCACAGACCAATATTGTACTTTTGACTCCACTACATTTCTAAGAAGGGAAAAAGTACATTATGAATTAACCACTTAAGACCCATTTCAAATATAGAGAAAATAACTGATCTACAAGCTCACAACGTGGCACAACACAACCACTTACGTATATTTGATATACTTCATTGACCAGAGTCCTCCAGGGGTCGAACACTAGGCCCCCTCTATTTTTCCCTCTGCCAAATATCTTTGCTGAAAATAGCCAGTCTACAAGCTCAGTGTGTGTCGTGCTGTGTCGCATTATGAGCTTGCCGATCTGCAATTTCCACCGAATGTTCGCCCTACAGAATAAGGACGCTATAGGGTTCATGTGGTTAACCCATTTAGACCTGAGGCCGATTCTAAAAACGCCTTCTAAGACCTAACCATAGTTTTCTGAAAACATTCAAATTCTTACTAAAAATAAAAAATAAAAAATGATGTTACTATATTATAGCAACAGCTAATGAGACACAGAGGTGGCATCCGGATTGAAAGGTATAACAACGTATAGGTAGCAACAGGTCTCAATGGGTTAAGGAACTAGACAGGGATACGGAAATGTTCAAATGACCAGATATCCGCCTTATTTACTACTCATTTTCAGAGGCTTCTGAATTACAGCTAACATGAAAGATGTGACTGGCACTTAGCTGCCCACTAAGCTGTATATGAATGAATGAATGAATGAATGAATTATTTTATTTAAGTGTCATGCCACCTCGTGGCCCATCCCTCATGGGATTATATGACACCTTTTCAGACGGTTACAATATTCACAAAAATATTTTCATATACTGGTTACCGGTATTGCTGATCATATACAACAATTGACCGAACAAAACAAAACAAAACATAACATGATTTGTCTCCTAGATGTCTCCTACTGGCTGTACAATGCTTTTTTCCTCATATCCCAGGCTTTCTCCAGGTAGTTTGCCAGTTTAAATACATCTTTTTCAAATAAGCAGTTAATAAGTTGTATAAATGCAGCAGTGTCACCTGGGCAAGCATTTCCTGTGTGTGCACGGCTCTCTCCATCGTACCACGCACCACCACCTGCACTCTTAATTGATGCTTTGACCTCAACTCTATTTAGTATTCATTGCAGCAATAAAGAAGGCATTGATTTACAAACACCGATTTACAATATAAATCATTAGATCCCCGAACGATATAGGGTAATTCATCATATGTACCGTATGTCTTAATAAGAATACAATAAACACTGTCTCTTCCATACAGACAGACAGTTCCAATTACAGCAGAAACAGAGCAGTACTTTGTGAGTTGCTTGGCTTTGCTCTTAGAGAGGTCTGCCATCTGCAGTTCCTGTACTATTCGCCTGTATACATGTACTAAGCTGCCAAGAATAAGGGTCAGCCCAAACAGTGATTATTTTGATCATCTCCTGATATTTCATTAGCTTAGGCATGTACTGTAAGCTTATTCCATTAAATCAAGTGAGGAGCCAAACTCCAATATACACAACAGCATGGCTCTCGTCTCTGTGTTTGCTGCCACAACATTCAAAATATCATTGTTCCTACATGTTTTTAACCAGTTGTCTTATAAACTTCACAGAGATTATGTGTTTGGCAATTATGTCTACAATTCAATCATCTCTATTTAAGCAGCTGCTCTGGCAGAGTTCACTCTCTCCCCAGCCACCATGCAGCCACATGGCCCATTGCATTTTATTGGTTTGTTTTGCTTTATTTCTACACTTCACACATACACCCACTACACTACTGACACTGATATCCTTACTTTTCAGTATTTTATTATATAGGTTAATAAAAAACACATTTTGTATTTTTAACCAGTGTGTGGACTCTCTCCTTTGTTGAAAGCCTTGAGCCAAACTTGTAACACAAACACACACACCTCCTGACGTGTATCATCACCCCTTTTTAACATCAATGACCCAGGCCTTACTGTGTGCTGAAACCTAACACACAATGCAGATGGCTGTTCATTATAAAGCATTTCACCAGAAAGATAGAGCTAAAGGCAATGATTAAGCTATATAATGTTTGACAATGTGTTTATTCTAACTACTGTGAAGTGTGATCCTTGAACTTAATCATTTGTTTTGTTGCTTTTTACCCCTTTTTAGTCATAATGCCAATGAATTCCTCCCCACACACATTTGTGTGCTGTCACTGCTGTGGAGGACGTAGAGCCTTCAACCTACTCCTCCCAACACTCCCTGCTGACAGGTGCCGCCCCAGCCCATAGGAGTACAGTACGTGCAGTGACAAATATCACCCTCACCGCCTGGCTTCCCTCCCCCACACATGGGCCAATTGTGTTCGTATGGACGCTCGACTAAGCTGGATGCACTGCGATGGATTAGAACCCCCGCCTCCACGATGGTGGGCAGAAACTTTATCACTGTGCCAAACGAGCGCCCTGAACCTTGTACTTTTTATTGCCTGCAAGGGAAACGTCTTTTTGAAATATTACACATCATCTGAAACTCTTCATTTGCTTCTTCTTTCAAAACTAAATGAAAGCAAAACAAACTGCAGTGGGATTATTCAAATCATTCACAGACAACCGCCCCTGTCCTTACTGTGCCACGAGGAAATAATTACCAAGTAGAAAAACTGACAATGGAAAACCGACAACTGAAAACTATTCTTCCTTGAACATAAGCAGCAGCCAAAAGGCAGACCCTCATTCATTCAGGAAGCCACCATGTACTGGTCTTCAAGGAATGGAAATTAATTGGACAGTGTTTTACGCACATTTTCTGAATTATTATTAATTACAATAATTATTATTATTATTAGCTTTACTGTAAAAGTGACAGACAGAATTGTATTGCGCTCTTTCATTTATTTTCACATAATTTCTATATAGCTCCATTCTACTACCAAATACTGTAATATTATCCTCCCAAAGTTCACAAAAAAGTGAAACAGTTTTATTTTTATGTCCTCACACAAGCATGTTTCTAAATGAGAGTGATACCGGTACCTGCTACCTACAGATAATTACTGCTGCAGAAAAACATTACACAGTAACAGTAAGAAGCCGTAATGTTTAAGAACCAGCAGATGGCGATCTCTGCCGTGCAATATTTATCAGCCCTCTTTCTCCCTGTCTGGAGGTGGTGGGGATTGATGCAATTACACCAAACCCTGACTACTCTGTTAGACTAATGAATTCTTATAATCCTATTATAATGTCATAGAGAATACGGAACAGCGTTAAATAGTAACTTTGATTTGTCTTATTAGCCCTTTTATTATAAATATATGTACATTTTGAAAGATGCTCATCAAAAGCCACAGGGCTGAAAGATACACAAACACCTCCCCTGATGCTTCAAACATTGGGTTAAATTAGGGATGTGGCAAATTACTGTCCTGACACTGTACTGCACTAGCCTGGTAAACCCTCCCTCTGGAAATCTCATTTCCATTTGATTCCAGAATCAAATGGAAATGAGATTTCCGGAGGGAGGGTTTACCAGGCTAGCACATGAGTTTCCACAATATTCTCACATTTTACCATTCAGGTGCATTTGAAGACTGTAAACAAACATGGATAGGAATCTCTCTAGGGTACCACAGCGAAGCTGAACATCTGTCATCTACAGACCACGGAGGAAAGTAGCAATCTCCTTCTCACTCCAATCTTATTCTGTGGTCATATGACGAATAGCAAAAATAGCCGATCTACAAGCCCATAACGTGTTGTGACGCGTGGCGCGTTGTGAGCTTGTAGATCTGCTTTTAGAACATTTAGACTTTTGTATGAAATTGTGAGAAAACTTTAAAAGTCTGTGAGCTTGTGGATCTGCAATTTTCGCTATTCTTTTTTAGATTTGACAAATTTAGAATTTCTTTTAAACAATTACAAAAAATTAAGATTTTTTTCTCTCATTCCCAAAATAGGGAAGCCAGGTTGAAAGTCGTTCAAGCTAGAGCAACACATGTAATGATACATTTTAAATGAATGACAACATCATTGTCTAGCTAAAGATTCAAGGCATTGATGCTTGGCTAGATAGATGAGGTATGAGGGTTTCTCCAGCCTGGCAAATGCATGCGTACATCACATTATGTCTGCACTGTCTGCAAGCACAGGAGGGCGATGTCAATAATTTAGACAAACCAAGAAAGCAGGAGCATAACAGGGGCATAGTCAGTCACAGACTCTTTCTTCTCTGCTCCCTCCATCTTAGGGATGGCCCACTTCTCAATATGTGATGCATAAATATGCTGCAAGGATTTCAATAACTCCCATGAAGGAAAAGCTATTTTGTGTAAAGCAGTTGTCTGTGGTTTCACAAGTAAAATATCCAGAATAGAAGTCTAACACTGGAGGAGCATTACATAATACCATCATTCAGTGGGTGGATTACAGCAACAGAGAGATGTTGATAGCGTAATTCTGAAAAGACCACAATAAACAGTGGAATAAATAACTGAAGCAGACTAAGAGGTGAGAAGGATAGCAGTACTGGTTCCGCTGATAGAATGATTAGTTGTTAAGCTAAAGTGGCATTAAGTGACAACAGGCTGTTAACAGCCCATGGAGAAGAGGGGGAAAGAAATAAGATGGAGCTTTAAATATAGTCGTAGACAGGGTAGATGCATTAGAATTCATGTATTCAGTAGCACAGGGGATTGAAAGCCCTTCTTCTCTAGTGTGGCTCTACCCTCCCCTCCATCTTCAATTCACCTTTTTCAGTTTGCTAGCACACCAAGACACAGAAAGCTCACTGCAGTCATACAGGTGCTGTGAATACCACACGGTAGTGAGTCAAGGTGGTCTGGTTTGTATACTGCATGTCCCTGCCTTAGTACCTGGCCCCTGTGGAGTGGTGCTGTTGATGATCCACTTGACGAGGCAACACTCCATCAGAGATTTACGGGTAATCCGTGGCCTTTGCCACTTGGTCTCTTCTTCTTCTTCTTCTTCTTCACTCTTGCCCCCCGGGTTTGGATCCTTCCCGTTGGCATCGGGCATCAAGCCACCACCGACCACTTTCCCATCAGCCTGGGGAAGAGAGGAAGAATTGGTTGGTAAAAAGGTCACCACAGATAGAGGGTAATAATAATAATAATACTCTTTATTCATATATCACTTTGACAGTGTTAGAAAGCGAGTACGTCTCAGGCCCTCAAAAAAATTTTTTTTTAGTGCCTGAGACTTAAGGTCCTTACACACCGGGGCGAATTCTTCATGCGAATAAATACGTTTTTTTTTTAAACCTTATAAAGTCAATGCAACCTATAAAGTCAGTTTCGTGAAGCGAAAAAGCGTCTTTTAATTATTCGGAACGAGTCCGAATTTTGCGTATATTCGCCGGTGTGTAAGGACCTTTACTCTTTTTGCAGTAACTTTTTTCCCCAATGTCCCTAGAGCATCACTGAGCTTTGATCCACTTTTTTACTCACTTGAACGCCAAGCTGAATCCTACAAAGCGGTTTACAAAACATCAAAGAAAAAAAGAAAAAATAACAAGAAGAAAATACAAAACCAGCAAAAAGCAAATCGGTAAAAGTGTGCTTCAAGAAGTGATGTGAAAGGCAACGCTGAATTTGCAAGCCCGAACTCCACAGGCAGGTCATTCCAAAGTCCAGGGGTCCTGGTGGCAAAGGTCTAATCTAATTTCTTCTTCAGTCTAGATATATAAATTTGAATTTGAATGTCTAGCCCAAGTACTAAACTTGCAAAGGGGATCGCACAACCAAATATCTGTCTGTTGTCATAAGTTATAATTAGTGTATGTGGTGTGGGTGTGTGTGTGTGTGTGTGTGTGTGTGTGTATGTGTGTGTGCATGTGTGTGTGTGTGTGTGTGCACGTGTGGTGGGGGGGGGTGTATGTGTATGCGTGTCTGTGTTTTTCTGTCTGCTGATGGGTATAGGGGAGTCCCCAGGTTCCTTATTGAAACATGAAAGGATGCTACGGCTTGCAGAGCATTGAGAAACTCACTCAATAATTCACACTCCTTAAAACACCATCAATAAAATATCAGTCAGAGTCCGCCACTATGGTGAAGATGACTTTTGGCCAACATACAAAATACTAGGACTCATACACACATGCAACCATCAAAGAGTGTAGCCCCTTGGATGCCATCCTCGAACGAACGAACACACACACACACACACACACACACACACACACACACACACACACACACACACACACACACACACACACACACACACACACACACACACACACACACACACACACACACACACACACACACACACACACACACACACACACACACACACACACTCTAGAGATGCTTGCTGAGCATCTCAAGAGCAGGTGATCTGGTGGGGACTGACATCCACAGCGTTGCATTATTAAAAACAAGGCAGTCATGTGTACAATGTGTTTGGTACCACCCTATTATATATGTCCTAAGAAGCACAGTCAGCGACCTCCATCCACTGATCAGTGCATATGTCACACTTAAATGAACATCACGTGCGTGCTCACACAGTGAGCACGCACACACACACACACACACACACACACACACACACACACACACACACACACACACACACACACACGCACACACTTTGTGTACCATGCCTGCCGAGATGATTGTACTAGCTCAGTAATATAAATAGGATTGTTTTAGAGATACTGTAAACACCTGCTGTGGCGCTCGGGTGGCACAGGGGTAGAGTACCTTACCACCACTGCAGAGTCTAGGGGTTTGAATATACGCGGCTCGGCTTGGCCGAGCGTCTATCTGAACACAATATTGGCCTGTGTTCAGGGGAGGGAAGCCATGCGGGGAGGGTGATATTTGTCACTCCAGGTACTCCTACAGGTAATGTAGACTGTACACCCTCTAATACCCTCACCCTCAATACCGGAGCCTCCCAGAGTTGCGTGCTGAGCCTTCTGCTGTACACACACTCCAACACCATCATCAAGTTTTCAAAAAAATACAGCAGTGGTGGAGAAATGTGCTCCACAGAGAGCCCCTTTTTAGTGGATGCACTGAAAGCTTAGCTCATTAGTGTGAGGGATACTATGCCGTCAAGGTTCTGAGGGCTGTCTTTCAGATCCAGTCCCAGTGTAGGGAGTACAGCGCTCTACATAGCACAACTTCGTTAAAAGAAAGAAACTGCAAAGTATGCACTGTAAATCTTGAGTTTTAACTTAGCTCTGAGCGTGTACAAAATGGAACATACATTTCTACAGAGTTACAAATGAGAAATATGAAAAGTTGCACCGCCTGTCGTATAAATGCCATTTCCCCCCACCTTGGGTCCTGACGTCTGCAACCCACAACTTACTCATCCCTGGTTAGGGAACCGAGCCTGGCAGAGAGATGCAATGCTCTCTGTGAAGAACCACTTTCAAGATACCCTGTTTTCTCCGACCAAGTGGAGCTTACTATGTAACTGTGCTCGGGTTGTGTGTGTGTGTGTGTGTGTGTCTGTGGCTCTGTGTGCATGCACTGTGCACTCTGGCCCCCAGAGGGCGCCAAAGTGGAGGAATTTAGACAATGCTCTGATTAAAATGCACAACAGCCTGCAAAACACACACACACACACACACACACACACAGTCAATGTTCTCTCCCCATCACGGTGAAATAACACGGATTACAAGTCCGTAAATACACAACTTCCAGCGTTCGCGCGTCTTACTTGTTATTATTACCTTGTCTGTGCTTACCTGAGCAAAATGTATTTACCTTGTGGACCATAAAGGACATCTAATCTAATCTAGCAGCTGGAATGCAACCCTAGGTGGTTAACTTTAGGTGGTTCACACCAGGGAAGCATCTATTACCCATATGGCATTACAGTAGTCATTTGAATTCAATTAAACGTACTGTTCTTTGTACTTTGCCGAAATGCTGTGAGGAGAAGTGATGAAAATGTCCCAGCTATTATAGTTTACATACTATATGGTTGACCAGTGGTTCTCAACCTGTGGGTCGGGACCCCCAGGGGGGTCCCCACATGATTTTGGGGTGGGTCCCCAGATGACAGTGAAGTGACTTTTAAGAAAGAAAAGAAAAAGACCATTACTGAATCAAAAGTAATCAACAACAAACTATACTATAAAAACTGGTCAAACATTGGCCAAATTGCCGGAAAAAAACAGCCGATCGACAACCTCACATTGCCTCGCTTTGCAAGGTGTTGTGAGCTTGTAGATCGGCTATTTTCACAATATTTATCTGTGGAACCGAGTCAAGCTAAATTAAATGCTTCAACTCAACTCAAAGGCTTCAACTCAACTTGGAATGTAGCAGACATTTCTGCAGCTACAGCCAGGAGCCAGTTAACTTAATTATCACATTGATAGGGGGAAACAATTAACCTGTCTCTATACAAACTAAGCTAACAAAAGCTCATGAAATGAACACATCTCAGTTAAGTTTTGTAACTATTCTGCACAAAACAAGAAATGTAAAAGTAACAGTTTATTGATGGGGGAGTTACCATGCTTGCTGCCTGTCTCAAATCAAGTTGTTTGCAGCTGCAAGGTTAACGAGGTGGGAGGGCACTTGACATTGCTGCATCAGGTGAAAAGTAAAACTGACTGATGGCAGCCAGGTCATTTAAATTATTTAATAAAATATTGTAAAATGTTTGTCTCGATAAGGGCCACGAGTGTTGGGCAAACCATAAAAATATATATATATATAATAATTAAAAAAAAAAAAATATATATATATATATATATATATATATTCTTCCCCCCCCCCCCCCCCCCCTCTGCACATGCCTGCTTGTCAGGGTGGGGGGTCCCCAGTTCAAATATGATGGTTTTATTATGGTTTATGATGGTTTTATGATGGTTTCGCAGGCTTAAAAGGTTGAGAACTACTGGACTAGACAGCTTTCATAGTTTACATACTACACATGGTTGACTAATGACTACTAGACAGAACACAGCTGTGATGATTAAAGATTAGCCTAAACTCAAGCACAATAAGAACTTCTTTGATTGATTCCCATATTATGCGAATTTGCTTTTCACATAATGAAAGCCAATAGAAGATTCATGCATAATGACTTTGTGAAAGAGAACGAATAATTTCTTGCCTGCAGTGACTTTCTACTTTTGGTACTTTAAGTACATTTTGATACCAATACTTTTGTACTTTTACTCAAGTAAATCCAGGACTTTTACTTGTAACAGAGCATTTCTACATTGCAGAATTGATACAAATGTGAGTACTTTTTCCCACCATGGAGGCAAAAACCTACACAGCTCATACCACAAGTGCCTTGGGTTAACGACACATGAACGAACTGAAGGACGATTTATAATGCTATGTTTTAATAGCTACTGTATCTGAAATAATTTCATGATTGTTATAAAATAAAATAAAAACAATGTCATGCTCAACTGTTTTGCTAGAAGTTTTTTTTTGTCGTCAGCGCAAGGTAGGTTACATACATTATTGTGAATACAATTATTACGCTGAAAAACGTAAACAGAACTCGTTAATTGTTAAATTGTATTTACCTGCATTATGTCAAACCTGTCTCGCTGTCTTGCAGGAAATTGCTGCAGAGACGATCTTCTCTCTACACTGACTGTTCACTGTTCAAAGATTCTTTTCACCTACGTCCAGACAGACACTGAGAGAGAGAGAGAGAGAGAGAGAGAGAGAGAGAGAGAGAGAGAGAGAGAGAGAGAGAGAGGGAGGGAGGGGGGGACCTAATACATTAATTAAAGTATTCATCATCATCATCATAGCAATAGTAATGTGACAGAGAAAAACGTTTGACATCAAAATAAACTATATTTAAAATATATTTAGTAAAAAGACAAAGGTTATCTATGGAACTATAGAAACATAATTCTTGTTCAAATTAACAAAGCACATGCCATGTATGTCCAGCTTGCTAAATTAAGTATTACAATGAGTTAAGTAGTAAGTAGGCTATATGGAGGTAGGGTTCAATTGAACAGATCCCAATAAAATTCCCTTTTTGCAAAGTAATTGCAAAATAGTGATCATAGATTGTGATGTGATGATGGAATCCTGTACAATCTAAGTAGCCTATGTATATTTGTATATATCGTAAGTATATTATAAATAGCACGAGTCACAAAAGTGGAGGACAGTGTGGTGTAGTAGCCTACTGATGTCCGTTTAAACCTATGTACAGTAAGTACAGTATGTGCCACCTACAGAAGTTCTCAGATGACTCTTCCTTGTCAGCTGCATCATAGATGACAACGAGACCCCGGAGCTGGTACTGGACTACCAGTAGAGCAAGAAGAGGCCCCCAACTCCCACCATCCGAGGGGAGCTGGAGGTGGTAGACACCAGTTCCTGGGAGACTGGATGTACACATGAATAATAAACTGTACAAAAAAAGATTGTATTTGCGATGGTTTGTTGGGGGAACATAAACACAAGGGATGCCAACAAACTGGACAATCTGGAGGTAGTTGCAGAGGGGAGGATGAGAAGGAAGCTGGTTGCTATCCTGATGGACACATCCTATCCCCTCTATGATGAGCTAGTTAAGATGAAGAGCACATTCAGCCACAGACTCATCCCTCCACGGACCACCACAAAGCAACTTTGTGCCAGTAGCCCCCAGGCTCCACAACCACCCATGAGAATGTACTTTGCAGGAGTTTGACAGATGCTTGTTAAGGTCCAGGATAACTGTTGAAAGACTGCAGAATACATACGGTATTATTCACTCATGGAGAATAGGGTTGAAAACATGATGGACTGTCTGTCTCCATACCTGCCTTTGCAATAATATTAGAAGAAAATCTATATTTTCATGCTGTCTGTTCTTGTGCCTCAGGGAGCAATGTCTTCCTGTGGGTATACTGCACTCCCACAGACACAAGAGTTATTTTTAACCTAACAACTTCCAGAAAGCTTTTACAGTGTAGCTGCCCTGGTGCCTTACAATGTAGGGTTTAATTGAGGATGTATATTGTATGTTGTATGTGTTACTTTCCCCTTTTTACCATAAATATTTTATTTTCTCCATTTTACCGCACGCACACACACGCACGCATTCTATCCTAGCCTTTATATTTTGTCATAATGTCGGTGTCACACAGTGCAAATAGCAGATCTACACGCTCATATATCTACAAGATCTCTCTCTCTCTCTCTGTATCTCTCTCTGTCTCTATTTGTCTGTCTGTCTGTCTGTCTGTCTCTCTCCCTCTCCCTACTTAAAATGTACCTGACCTATGAAGTACAAAGGATTTATACTGTCAAGGCATTTAACCTTTTTTAATTAACTCAACTATCCTAATCTCTCTTGTGTGTTAATTATATAGTGCAGACACTTTTTTTAAATCAGGTACCGTTCAACCTAATAAGCAATTAGTCTAAGCACAAACTCTGTGCCTGCATGTGGCCTCTGTTACCTTCACTACTCTACTATTGTGCCAATATAGAGAAAAACTGAGGAAAATAGTATTGAATAAATGTCATACTTTGCTTGTTCATGGTTTCCACCTTTGTTGCCAATATGTAACAATAGTATCTGTTCAGTAAATAACCCAATACACTTTTGTATGACAGATATGGGCAAATGTTTCTCTGGGCTTGTGTCACAACGCATTTAATGCAATATTAAGACAAGACCAGGAGACCTGGTTCTGCCAGACCCAAAAGGAAGTCCTAGTATGTAACATACCTACAAACCACTTTATAACTGAAGTTCATGATGTCATGAATAGTTCGTGACGAAAGGGGACGTCAAAAACTTTTTTTTGGCTGGGGCCGGAGGACAAATGGCCCCTGCCCATGTATGGACGAAACAGGTACAAAGCCTCATGTAAGCCCAACCCCTTGGGTCTGGCAAAAATTATAACATAACTAGAGGTTCGGGCCACTACGCGTCCCTCACACCTACGTCACACCGCCAATCCGACCAAAATTTAATTATGTCTGAGTCATAGTGTCGAAGGCTTTGTCAGAGTACCCGTTGTACCTGTCTGTGTCCCTTTTGTGTCCCTAATGACATCCCTGATGTCATTAGGGACACAAAAGGGACGCCCATACCAAAAGGGATGCCCATACCCTATATATTGGCATGCCCATGGGCATATTGATTAGATAGGTGGTTCTGGACAACTGGATATCAATATATGCCCATATATGAACACATCATTTGGATCGGCGGTTCTGGACAACCGCATATCCGAACGACTCTGCGGCAGGCACAGCACTCCCTCGAGTCCTTGCCGATGCGCGAACCAAGTTTGAAGTCGGTCGGTTCCATATGCACAAATATGGGCATAGTGGTCGGATCTGTGGCTCTGGACAACCGGATCTCCATAATATGCTTATATATGGGTATATCTGGTTTGTTTATGGTTATGTCTGAGTCATAGTGATATGTCTATATATGGGCGTATCGGGTTTGTTTATATGTCTGCGTCAGAGTGACGTGGCCGTGGTCCTGCCTATATATGGGCATATCAGGTTTGTTTATGGTTATGTCTGAGTCAGAGTGATGTGGCTGTGGTCCGCCAGCTGGCCGGCCCACCGGCCCTCCCAGTAGCCAATTTTAATTCAAAGTTTGAGAACCACTGACATGGCCACCTGACTCCTCAGCCACACCCAGCAACCACAGGACACATGTGTGGCTGCCAGACATGTAGGCCAGGCCAGGTGACAGACCGTGACACCTACTGTACATGTGTGTGTGTGTGTGTCTCTGTATCTTACATGTGTGTGTCTAGCTACTTGCGTAGAATTAAAACATGCACTTTTGCATACACTGTAACTCCACAGTAACTATTTTATAATGTAAATCGTTATGTGATGTATTTACCCTTTAACCACAGTGATTAGTTAGTGGGTAGAGCGTGACCTAAAAAAGAAACAAGACATCTGTTATTATAGTTTTCAGCTTTCACACAGCTCTCTCTCTCTCATTCTCTCCCCTCCCAAATATGCACGCAAGCACACACACACACACACACACACACACACACACACACACACACACACACACACACACACACACACACACACACACACACACACACACACACACACACACACACACACACACACACACACACACACACACGCACACACACACACACACACACACACATCAAAGAGGATGTATAGTATATCCTCCACCCCACACACACACCACACTCACTCACACGCACGCACGCACGTGCACACACAGACGCACACACACACACACACACACACACACACAGACACACAGACACACACACACACACACACACACACACACACACACACACACACACACACACACACACACACACACACACACACACACACACACACACTCAGTCACACAAAATGGATTTACATATTTCTGAAGCTACAGTAGATTAACAGCCCACACGTTCTTACTGAGAAGCAGGGCCGTCTTGCAGTAACTGCGCAGGCTTCTCTAAACAAACAATCCAAGGATAGAATATCCATGGCCCGCCTTTCCTGACCAGATGTGACGTCAAGCAGGAGGTAAGAGGGGGGCCTGTGGAGAACCCCACATTATAGCAGAGAGCAAGAGGCAGAGGCCGCCTCCTCCACCACCCCCTTCCTTTCCCACAGTCAACAGGAAGACCAGGCAAAGATAGACTGCAGCCCACAGAGAGAAGCCAAACACGCACACTGTAAGAGAGGAGGACAAAGAGGTCCCAGCAGCTGCACACACCAGACAAAGGGAAGAATAATCACAGAGAAGGAATGAACAACAATCAGAAAGAAGTGAAGAGAATCCAGTCAGTTTATCTGCAAAACATAGAAAAGTTAAACCAGGGAATAAAACCAGACAAGACCATTTGGAAACCAAAAGAGGGAGACTTTTTAAAGCAAGCTGGCCTGGAGAAGCTGCGGCCGCCTGCCATGGCTGGGCAAGTATCTAAAACGTCAGCACAGAGACTTAGTAGAGACCTGACCTGCTCCATCTGCTTGGATCTATTCAAGCAACCGGTCTCACTGCCCTGTGACCACACTTTCTGCCAGGCATGCATCGCTGGCTACTGGGCTGGCCCCCGGGGCTCAGGGCAAGGAGGAACCGGCTCCTGCCCCCAGTGCCGGAAGGTGTACCCGGGACAGAGCTACAGGCCCAACCGCATCGTCGCCAACATCGTGGAGAGCTACTGCCAGGGGCTGGAGGAGAGCGATGCTGCAGGCCGACTAGGAGATCCAGCTGTTGTGGAGAGAGTGCCTGCCCCAGTCCCGCACTGCAACAGGCACAGGGAGGAGCTGAAGTTGTATTGTGAAGAAGATCAGGAGCTTGTATGTCTGGTGTGTGGGCTCTCCCAGGAGCACAGGAACCACACCATGGTGTGTGTCCAAGAGGCCGAGCAGAGATACAGAGTAAGCATATCTAAGTACCCTACTAACCCTCAACTCTAATACCAGAATGAAAGTCAGTGGACTTAAAATGTCATCTATAGGCAGAATAAAATAATTATGTTAATAAGCCAACTCTTATGACATTTGTTTTAATTATTGTGGTTCAACAGCCTACTTTGTGATGTAAATTGCAGATAATAATACTCCAAATAAAAGTCCTGAACAAATTCATCTTCCCTCTCTGAATATTGATTGGGATAAAATACAATTAAATTATAATTGGACTGACTTAAGCACCAGCTTGCAGTAATGATATTGTGTTTGGACTAGGCTTCTCTAAACAGCTCCATGGACTCACTAAAGGCTGAGCTCAACACGGCCTCGCAATGTGAGAGGGAGGCTGAAGAAGAGGTCCGAAAACTCAAGGTGAGTGGAAAGTGCCTCCAAAGTGAGATTTCATGTGATAGGAATTCAGAACTGAATGTACAGTCAATCACTATTAACTATTAACCAACCATTGGAATTTTGACTCTTGCGTCATGCAAAAATATTGAAAAGCACCATGGCAGTCTATAAATGCATTTTAACCACTTAAGCCCCCCTGTGCTTTGTCATACGATAGATAGCTAAAATAGCCCATGTATAAGCTCAGAATCGTTCTTTTTATTTCCCCCAAATAGAGACACCAGGGTTAAAGTGGTTAAAGCAATATAAAAACAACAGCAACACATTTGCAAGTGAGTGAATGCACCCTAATGTCAGAAAGCTGGAAATAGTTTACAAAGTGGAATCAACATGACTCAACTCTTAAACTATGTGCAATCTCTGCACTCCTGGGGGAAACAGCAATGTTATGATCAGCCCTGCTGAAACTGACCACTCCTTACGCCCACTCAGGAGCACACAGCTGATCTAAAGCAGCGCATTGAGGCCCAGTTCAGCGACTTGCACCAGTTCCTGTACCAAGAAGAAAAACTACTGCAGGTGAAGCTGAAGACTGAGGAGAGAAGAGAACTGATACGCCTGGATGAGCACAAGGCCTTACTGTGTGTGGAAATATCCCGTCTGCAGAGAGCCCTGCATGAGATAGAGGACAAGCTGAAGGAGCTGGACCCGTTCTCTTTGCTCCGGGTGAGAGCCAAGATCAAAATGTCACGCTATTCATCTCAAACATTTAATATTACAAGGTGTAAATCATTTAATCTGGCAGTGAAGAGAAAGAGGCCGGCGCCAAATATAGGACTTTAAGACAGTTGTTTCACATTAGGTGTGCTCCATGGAGTTACTAAAGAAATAAATTAACAAAGACATAAACAGGCATCAAGGCCATCCATAATTAATCTTTCTTTCATGAGATGAGATTCATTATTCGTCTTTTATCCGGCAGTTATTTACAACAGTTAGATGATTTGCAGAATAAACAATAAACTTTTAATTTAAAACGTTATATACTAAGTTTTTGATTGTCTACGACATTGGTTCTCAAACCTTTTCATTTTAAGGACCCCCATACACTGTGGACCCGCAAGGCTCCCTTTGGTTCCATTTGCACACTCTCAAGAGTTTCAGACAGACATAAAAGGGTGTGAAACCCCCTCAAGGAACCAAAATGTCCCTGGATCCCACTTTGAGAACCACTGGTCTACGATATAGGCTACCAAAAACACAGTAGAGCCATGAGAAAAACAAAAAACTGATTTGTTGGCACATTTGGTTAAAAGGTGTTCACCCTATTCTGTTGCGTTTGTTATGCTAATGTAATAGATATGAATTATTTAAGGTTTGGGTTCCAACTTCATAGGAACAGTGTTGATAACAATGGACTTTGGAGGAAGCAAGAGGGTGGAGCGCAGGCAGGAATTTGGCCAGTGATTTCGCTCCTCGATCAAAAGGATAAGAAGCTTAGTGCAGATGTAGGCTCTGGCTGAGATGTGGGACTTTCCCCTGGTCATGAGGAGATCCCAAAGGGAGGGAGAGCATGAGCCCAGACACTGATGTAATGTGGAAATTCCCTCCTTTTAGACACAGCCAAACTAATCGACAGTCTTTCTCCTTTGTTTGTTCTATATCTTTCTCCAGAGTATAAAAACCTTGCTCCAGAGGTAAGGCATGGTTTTGATTTCACCACCACACAGCACATTATCCCTAGTACCTTTCCATATCAGTTTTGTGCTGAAAACTATGATGTTGTTTTTCGCAGGCCATCACTTAAGTTTGAGAAACCTACACTTACACCTCCAAGTCTGTGTGAAGGTCGCTTCGCCGGGCCTCTGCAGTACAGAGTATGGAAATCCCTGAAAGGAAGTATCTACCCAGGTACAGTATACAAGAAACTACTGTACATACACAGAAGTAACCACTTGAACCTCTTGCGTTCCTTTTCTGGGCCTATCAATATTGGGCAAAAATAGCCGATCTACAAGTTCATAATGCACTGCAATGTGACGTGTTGTGAGCTTGTAGATTATTTTTTGTTTTTATTTTTGTTGAAGAGATTCGGTGTAGAGGGAAAAAAGGAGGGTGGAAAATATAGAGCCCCAGAGGATAATAGCCAACTAAGAATATAAGGTTTAAGAGGTTAAACATAAAAGTTGAAGATACTTAGCATTATATAAACGTAGAATCGAACAGTGAAACAATCAGTCTAAACTATTGCTTCTTTTTTGTTTGTTCTCAGTACCAGCAGCCATCACGTTCAATTCCAGCACAGCCAACCCTTGGCTCAGTTTGACCTCCTCCCTCACTTGTGTTCGCTACCAGACCTTTAACCACGCAGTGCAGGACAACCCCCACAGGTTCAACGCTGCCCTGTCTCTTCTAGGCAGCCAGGGATTCACCCACGGGCGACATTATTGGGAGATTGAGGTGTACAGCAGCACAGTGTGGACTGTGGGGGTAGCTCGGGAGTCAGTGTCCAGGAAGGGAGTAATCAAAGCCTTGCCTGCAAATGGCTTTTGGACTCTCTCCCTCTCCTACGGAGTACAGTACATGGCTGGCACCTCTCCCCCTACTGTCCTCTCCCTGGAGGACCCTTTGGCTAGGATTGGAGTGTATCTGGACTACAAGAGAGGGCTAGTGTCCTTTTATAATGCAGGGAGCATGACTCACCTCTACACTTTTCGGGAAACCTTTACAGAGACACTGTATCCATACTTCAATCTGGGCTTCCTAGACAAAGTGCATGAAAATGAGCCTCTCAAAGTGTTTTTGCCAAAAATCTGATAAATTGTGCCCTTCAGCGAGAGAACAGAGCAAGCAAAGAAAAACAAAAACAAAATGTGCCTCAAAGTTTCTACAAGGCTGTCAGGCAAGCAACAAGTTGCAAAATGCATATTAAAGGGAATTAATATTACTGTACATACAATTGATAAGTAATTATGCAATGTAAAATAATAACGATTTGTATCTGCCAAATAGCAAAATATTCATCTCATCAGTAATTTTTAACCATACAGTTTTATCAAATGGGTCTACTGGCACTTGTTAAATTACGTAAGTAATTAAACAATGAACAGAAAAGTTCTGTTTAGTTGAATATTTGATATTTTGAAGCAAATATGAAGTGCTATCCTTTTTTGTATAGCCTTAATTAACCTCCATTACACATACAGTACGTAGAATGATGTATTCCATATTAGTTATACTTTTTCTGTAACTGTATTCTTGCTCTGTAAAGCACTTTGAGCTGCATTTCATGTCATGAAAGGTGCTATACAAATAGTTTATTATTAATATTATTATATAATAAATATTTTGCATTAAACACTGTGACTGCTGTATCTTTTAGGATAAATATATGTTTTATTCTTTTAAGTTTTTACTCTCCTACAGATCAAAAATAGTGTTATAATAGTGAAGCCTCATCTGTAATTTACATAACAATAAATATAATGTGTGTGACAAACAGCATCCAACAGACTATTTGGAAAAAGTGTGACGCCTGTTTAAGGCATTAATTACCATAGTTTTTGAGGGCTAAGGCTGACAGAACAGAAGCGTTTATTTTCCAGTTTGACATGATGAAAAGCAAGCAAGAGAGATTGTGTTGTTGAAAATTCAGTGAGATTTGATTTATGCTCATACACATTAAGGCTCTGGTCATATATGGACATAAATTAAATGCATACACTAATTACAATTGGTCAATCTGTTAATTGACGCTTAACTTACACTTGCAAAAACATCAATGTCACTGCATGCTTTATTCCTCACAGTAGTGATTGCAGAATATGTGGGCTGGAGTTTGGAACTTTCACTCATCGGGATGTAGATGTGTCCAACCATTAAGTGGGAAGTCTCATGGTACTATAAGTAGAACAGTCACTTGCTTGCATGTAACGTGTCCTGGAACTTTGTGCTCGTGTAGTGCACATGAAAGCCCTTTTTATTGATAGAGTCATCTGAATGAAATTTTATAACGATTGCATCCCCTGCTGAGTAGATCTCCTCAGGGGGCTGAAAGAAAGAGAGGGGGGAGGAGGGAGAGAGAGAGAGAGAGAGAGAGAGAGAGAGAGAGAGAGAGAGAGAGAGAGAGAGAAGAGTTATTACATTAAATTATTGTCATACCATAACAAGCAAATCAATCTGGAGCATTCAAACGTCAACCGTACCCCAGAACCGCAATATCGTCCCAGCCTCGGAGCTTTAATGTCAGCACCATCATACAGCTCCATATAGTCATACCCACAGTCTGCCTCTTCCTCAATCTCAAAAACTTGAAAGATGATCTCCACTCCGTAGCCTTTTTCTGCAGAGACCACCCACTGGCAGTCAGAGCCACCAGGGTAGTTGTTATCTCCAAACTGGGCATGGGAGTACAGGTCTTTAGACTTGACCTCAGCTTTAAGGCTTCCACCGCACTCTGGGAATGTAATACCACAAAATTAGAGACATATTCCAAAAGAGGAGCTTGTAAAAGTGAGGAATGCAGCATTTCAAAAAGAAAACTCCCATTTCACTTCTATACTTTTCATGGCCTCTGAGAATTATTTTTCTTTACACGGTCTGGCTTTTTTTGTTTTGCTGAGAGTTACTTTCCGCTATATGCCCACCTGCACTATGTGACGCCTCAAACCCTCTCTTCTGTACTGAATTATCAGAGACAAAGCGCAGGAACATATCGTTGAAACTAGAAATGACTGGAGAGGGCTTCTTGGTTCCACAAAAGCGTCCCAGGCTAGGGGCAAGTTCATCATGTCCATCAAAGATCTCTAGGTGGTCGTAGGCACACTCCAGGTGAGCCTCCATGTCAATTTCATTGAAAGCCTGAGAATCAAGAATGGTGAGATTCACATACAGTATGGTGAGATTCAAATACAGTAGTGAGAATAAAAGATTGATGGAGAATAATCTGCAGTAGCAGATTTCAAGACTTTAAATTTTACACAATGTTGCACTAAAAGGACGACTTCACCCCTTTTCAACCTATCTTCAAATAATTGGTCCTCTAAAGCTCATGATAATATGGTACCATTTTTTTCTACTCTGCCTGTGTCTCAGAGGATGGACAGTTCAGAAACCTGACTACCAGTGACATCATCGATGGGGAATCCAAACTAATAGAAACTGACTGCAGGCTTTCTCTTTTTGGAAAGTTAGCATGCTATAATGGAAGCCATTGTTCTCAGATTAATAAAAAAGAAAAATCTTGTTTGAAAAGAAAAAATCACACCCTGTGTGAAGTGGGCGGTGTCTTGCTAGCTAATCACAATACTGAATGGAGTCAACCAATCATGTACAAAAGATAAATACATTTATTGAAACACTCTTTATGATGGACGAAACCATAACTTGAAAAAAACAACTTTTGGTTTTTTTCAAGTTATGGTTTCTTATATAGGGCTATGCACATGTGTCATGTGACACTGGCCAATCACAGTCCTGAATAGACTGTGATTGGCCAATCACAGCGCAGGATAATTGTACAAATTTCCTGGGCCCAGATCACAGCGCAGGAAAATGTACATTTTTCCAAATCTCACTTATAGGGGCGGTTTCACCGCCCAAAAACCCTGCCTAACGATGATGTCACTGGTAGGCAGGTTTCGGAACTGTCCACTGCCCTCCTATGAGACACAGGCCGAGTAGACAAAAATGTTACCATATTATCATGAGCATTCGTGAGGACCAATTATATGAAGAAAAATGGTTGAAAATGGGTGAAGTCGTCCTTCAATGCAAAACGAAAACAACTTGTTATATAACCCATGCACTGTAGTTAAACATACTATTTTGATTCGATGTCCTGGGGTTGTGGACAGAGTCCAGGAACAGGTTTTCTTGGTGGGGTATATATCAGGCCAGTTTGGACTGCTGATTGTGCCGATTACACTGTTCACCACAAGGTCACAGCCCGCTGGGATTAGAGCCAACACAAAACACATATGAAAAACAATACCACTAGTCAAAACATTGTGCTACTTACAGTAAGAGACCTGAAACGTTCAGGGCATATTACAAGAGAAAGGAAATATTTGCACGCACACTTACTTTTGAAGAAGAATGTGTAGGTCTAAACTGACACTGACACTATGGACCTTAGACCAGTGGTTCCCAAACTTTTTAACTCGAGACCCAAAAGAGAAAGTCTCCCCAGGACCCAAACTAGTGAAAATAGCTCACAACACGTCGCAATGCGCCGTGTTGTGAGCTTGTATAGTGGCACGTTTCTCCCCGTCTGTGTGTTTAATATTTTGGTGGACTCATTGGGTGGAATGAGAGGTGGAGTAGGGGGTGTGTCATTTGCAAATCAGAAGTGCTCTGCAATTTTACCATCAACCAGGACCATGATTTGTGCCGTCTGCCTAAGTGGACCAGGTCTACTGGTGTGTAGAAAGCCGCGTGTTCACCCATTGCTATTTTTGGCACCATTTATTTGGTCGGAGGCGCAGCCGTCTCCAAAGTCATACAATCCTGCGTTATGTTCTGCCTGTCTGTTTCACTTTGGTATGAATCCCTCAAGCTGGGAAAAATAGTTGAAAAAACGTATGGAAATTTTTATAAAATACTTTGCTTTTAAAATGCTTTCTAAACCCACAGGTGACAATGGTTAAATGCTGTCATGATGCACAGAGAATATTGAAGGCATAATATCCATATTGATTTCTCCTTCATAAAAGGCTTCTTAATTAGTCAACAAGATAAATTATTACACATCCTACCAGATTCTGTTTGGCTCATTGTCGGACACCATTGAACCTTTCTCCAGGTGCTTACTGTATGTAGTGTTTAAAGCAGGGAGCAGACACGTATACACGAATGGAGAGTCCAGCTGACTTTCTGCAGACTTTTGCCTTTCATAGTCCTGTGTACTCGAAGGTTACTCAGAGTGTACCAGCCCCATTTTATATAGACATTTCTCATGAACAGGTCACACACCTGTGCAGTGAATTGGGATTTACACTGAGAAACTCTTTTCATTGGACCAGTGCCAGATGTTTTAACTGCATTTGTTAATTCCTCCCAAGATAATTTGACATCATCTGCTATTGGCGCTCTATTTGAGGTGCCATATATCTGTTGTTTGATCTCCCACACAAGGACATCAGTTTGAAAATGTGTTTCTGAGGCTTTTCTTCCATGACACTGTGAACATTACCAGTACACACTGGTACGTACTGCTCTTAAAGGTAAAGAAGAAACCTGATAATTTGATTGGTCATGACCAGGGGTCATCAGTTTGTCCGTACACAGACAAGTTTATCTCCTGTCTGGAAAATACCAAACGTCTGTTGCCATACCCCAACCACCACACCTTTGTCCGCGCTTCATGACGGTTCACCTGTTTCCCTAAAATAGAGCCCCAAATGTCTAAAATAAAAATCTAATCCTTTGATCCATCCTGTCAACAAGTTATGAAATCTTACTAAACACATGAAGGCAAATATGGGCATGCTAGAGAAAAGATAAATAAATACCTTCTTTGCAGTCATGATTATTATCGTGCAATATGAAACCGCTACGGCACTGACAAGTGTAGCTCCCAAATGTATTCACACATTCATGCTGGCAGCCACCATTCTCTTTGGAGCACTCATCTTTATCTGGTGGGGGGTATGAAGTTTGAATTGTTATAACAGTTTTTTTTATAACATTTTATAACAGAATACAGCCTCAATAATTTACATTTCATGGCTCACCAGAGAAGAACTGTGCTTTGAAGCCCTTCTTGGACACAGTGTTGTCTGACTTGAACTCAATCCGCATATTGTTGTGCTGGGAGGTGATGGTCTCAGGTTTCTCTGCTCCGCAGAACTTACCATGAAGCCTTGAGTCTGAACTCAACCCGCTACGGACCTCCACATAATCATATTTACACACCTGAAGCAAACACCAGAAAGGCTTACTTAGTACCCAGGGTAGCCTTGCGTAGCCAGACAAGCAGAGAGACCTAATACTGATATGTCTGGGGACATCTAAATTCAATATATGGGCTAGAACTAGCCTGGTAAACCCTCCCTCCGGAAATCTCATTTCCATTTGATTTCAGGAGTGAGTCTGGCCTGATCGCCCATTCTGCAATATTGGCTGTGGGCTGGAGTTGGGCGGGAGTAATACTGTTGACTGACAACCCCTTCAGCCAATGATCGTTCCATTTTTGTCGGCTGCACTCGTCCCATTCGGGCTCACTCGGACTCGCCACCTGATTGGCCAACTGTCGCTGTCAATCACAGAACGATGTGCGACGACGCTGATAGGCTCGTCCATTTGGTGTACGGGCTAGAAACGCCCAGACAAGCCTTCAGGCCAGACTCACTCCTGAAATCAAATGGAAATGAGATTTCCGGAGGGAGGGTTTACCAGGCTAGGCTATTGGAGAAAACTAGAGCGAACAAACCTATGTCCACTGCTTTGAAAAAAAAACATCTTGATACCATCCTGCTATGAAGGACAACCGTAAAGTCTTTGCTTTGGTTCTGCGATGCTGTTATTTCTTAAAAATGTCTGAATTGTTTCCGCCCAGTAATAGACCATTCACGGAATTTTGATTTGCCCAGACAAAAAATTGACTAGCACAACTGTTACTGAATAGAAAGGTAGAAAGGTTTTATGTTGAACATATTGACATCAAAACTTGACTTTTGATGTAAATATTTTCTAAGCAAAATAAGGGTAATGGGGTAAAGGGGTTGGGTAAAGGGGTTACTTGGATTCATAAATGGCAGCCAAAAAAGTTTGAGAAACAATGATCTAAAGAATACAGACATAAGGACAGCAAAAACAAACTGATATAATGATGGACCTTACATCATTGCCTTCAGTCTCAAATGCATCGAACAGGAGAGTGATGCGATATTGAATGGGTGCCACAAGCTGCCAGACACAGTTCTTGTTGGGGGGATATTCTGTGGGCCATCCAGGGGTGGTAAAGGAACCATTCAGCTTGGTGATAAAGCCACCACAGGCAGCTGCTGGTGAGAGACACAGTTTAATGTCGGAATTGTGACAGAAATGTGTCTTTGAAAAGGGGGAAAAGATTTTAAAAAAAAGTCAAAATCTGGATAATATCTGATCTGGATTAAAAACATGGGCCCTAGTCAGATCACTATTATCCTGATTTTAAGCATCAAAACAATTCTAATCTTTACCGGGTACGTCCTGGGACATCTTTTGAAAATTTGGAGATTAATACAGTGTGGATGTAGCCTGGTAAACCCTCCCTCCGGAAATCTCATTTCCGTCCTGAAATCAAATGGAAATGAGATTTCCGGAGGGAGGGTTTACCAGGCTAGTGTGGATGGCCATCAGGGGAGCTAGTGAGAAATCTTGGAAGGATTCTGCTGTTCCATTAAAGTGGGCATACAGTAAATGTATTGGTTTTATGACGTTAATTTCATAGGTAATGAAAACAGAAATGACAGTGAAATAAACCTGTGGGGGGCACACCAGTGGGTGAATAGTTAGGGGGCCAAGTTGCCAACCATATGGTTGCAAAATCTCTGGTTTGATTCCAGACAGAGCCTGTTGTAGAAATTAAGTATTTCCTTGGGGAGAGAATATAGAATTACCACTGTATTTATTTTATATTTATTGGATACAACAGATGACAATAAGAAAAAATTACTGAATTTAGTGGTCAACGATGTGAAAGTTGGAGAAGAAGACTAAATGCTGAGTTCTTAGAGGATACGAATCTAACCCCAGTGAATGATCAAATGGACCCAACACCCAATACAATGTTTTGTCAAGGCAATCCTCGTTCCCATAAACACTACGGGTCGCACTTAAATTTACAGTAATGTAAATGAAAGTGCACCACACTACACAAGTGTTTGTTCTATATCAGCCTTCTTTGTCTACAACAAGGCTGACGTGTTTACTGTCTCTGGGACCTACCATTGAGGCATGCTCATTACAATGTGAGCTTATAATTAATTAATTCAAAATACAGTCATATGAGAATGAAGCTGAGTTTGATTAAATAATAAATGAATAATACAATTGTATTGCCGTCACAGAGCCATGTGTTGCACGTGTTCCCCTCTCTCTCTAGCCTCAGTTTCCTGTCTCTCTATGTAAATAATTGCCTATAAAAATATCTTAAACAAAGGAAAGGGGAAAAAAGGGTGTCAGGTCAGGGTTAGTTGGCCCACTTTATACTCACTCTCACAGCTGCGTTTGTCCGGAGCCAGCTCATAGCCAGGGTCACATGCACACCTGTAGCTGCCCAGGGTATTCAAACAGCGCTGCTCACAGTGACCATTATCAGGTTTAGAACACTCATCCATCTCTAGCAAAAAAAAGCAAAAGCAAAACCCTGTTAAAATTATAAGTTCAGAATTGCTGACTAATGTAGTTTATTTGTGTATGGCTCCATCTAGTGGACAATTTGTGTGCTGGCAAACAAATACAGCTGCCATTGAGTTTAAGTTAAAACTAAAAAGCCTGGTGGAAGAAAATGAGTGTGCTCACTCCGGCAAGCCCACTAATTTGGGGATTAAGGATATCTTCTGACCTTTGAAAAAGTTGGCAGCAAAGCCTGCTTTGTTGACTGATCCATCAGAAACAAACTTCATCCAGAGCAGATTGGAGCTGCTTTTTATGTCATCTGGTTTGTCATAGCCGCAAAAACGTCCCAGCAGGGGGCTGGTCTCAGAACTGCCATCCCTCACTTCCAAGTAGTCATAAGCGCAGCTGTCATGTCTCTCAATCTACATTGGAGACAGTGAGATTGCAGTACAGGATCATTACACACACACAAGATCAAAGCGTAGCCTATTCACATGCTGAGAGGGTTTAACAGACAAATGACAAAAACATTAAAGAAAACCTGTATCTACTGTAGAGGCTACTATACTTTGCATGGCTATCAAACATTTGCTGTAGAAAAAGAGGGATAGTACTCTAAATGAACACACACACACCTGTATACCTGTTCCATTGTATTTGGTATTCCCAAAATGTCTGCCTAATGCAAATGCAAATACTTTAATTTTCTAAAAATAATAATGCCCTTTAATGAAATTATGCCAGCATACATCCATGTTTCACAATATGACAGTAACACCTCAATATCACACCTCAAATGATTGGAAGGAGAGGCCAACATGGAAACCCTGTGCTACCGTGATTTGCCACGTGCACACTTTGCTGGGTCGGTAATCATCAGGATAGTTGGGGGACTGGATATGGCCATTGTCTTGTTTCACTTCTCCGCCACAGATGGCTGCATAGGGAGAGAGTAAAGCCTAATTTATACAGCACTGTGTTGCACAATGGTGTTGGTCCATTAAAATAACCTTTTGAGAATGTGACTCATCGCATCTAGCAAGAAAAAAAGAAAATAAGATAAATCTGGGTTAAAACAGAAAGGCAATGAGTATGGGAGGCAAAACACCACCGTGTGGACACATTATTACCTGTCCAGTTTGGGATTAATAGCATGTTTATTCTTCCTGATTTATACTTGGTTGCCTGTCGAGCACCAAAAATAGCCATTCTACAAGCTCACAACACATCGCATTGTGATGCGTTGTGAGCATGTAGATCTGCTATTTCAATGTGTGACACCGGCAGAAGAAGCTGTCATCTAGTCAACTTTGACTGGGTGGAATGACAGAATGTCTCTGAAGACATTGTGGAAGAGACAGGCTGGCTTGAGAGATACTAGCTGCCAAATGAATCCTAGGGAAGATATGGCTTTAGTTTAGGCTGAGTGGTCAGCTGCATTATAACCTCTATAGGGAAGACAGCTGGTCAGTCAGCCAAGCTTATCACCCTTTTGTACCTCTCTGCTCAGCGCTCACCTAGGGAAATAAAGGCTGGTGTGTGTGTGTGTGTGTGTGTGTGTGTGTGTGTGTGTGTGTGTGTGTGTGTGTCTTTTTTGAATATGGCACCTTCATAAACCGCTGAGAAGCCTTTTCCCATCCAATTGCTGCTGCTTCTGAATTCAATCCACAGTTGACTGTCTGTTGATATGATCGGTTCTGGAAGCTTGTCTCCACAGAAACGGCCTGTTGTGATAAATGCAATGAAAGAAATGATCATGCTTGTGTTTAGTCATGCTTGTATCATGCTTAGCTGCACTATGTAACTTTCCTCTTCCGGTGCAAGTGCTGACATTTTTGCTATTGAGCTCAGCTAATCGAGCTATATAGAAGAGCATGGGAGACAAAATACAACCACGCCAATCGTATAAGTTATATTGTATTAACCTACTCTACCATACAGATTGGAAATCTGATTGAAAGTTTTTTTATTAATTAAAAAAAATTACATAAGTAATAAATTACATAATTTATATAATTACATAAATAAACCTATCCTGGCTAATAAGTCTTGGAAGGCTGTTTTTATCTGTGGCATATTACACAAATAATAAAGGTGCTATGTCGGTTAGGGTCCTACTGTACATTGGTTCGATATCACTATTTTCAAAGATTGTATACTTGGGCGCTGTGTCGTGCACCGAAAGTGAGTGACCTGTACCATGCAGTTGGAGTTAGCCAGGCTACCAAAAACAGACAACACAGCTTTCTAATCCTGGGAATGGCCATTTTTTATCTCCGCCAAGCCGGAATGGCCGGGGACGCGGATTATGTTTTTACGTCTGTGAGTCTCTCTGTCTGTGAGTCTGTCTCTCCGTCTGTCTGTGAGCAGCTAACCTCGGGCACGGCTGGACTGAACAGCGCAAAACTTTGCACAAACTCTCCCAACAGGCCAAGGAAGAACCTCCACCCCAAACCTTTCAATTTGGCTACCTATAATTCTTGAACCGTTTGTGGTACAATCTTTTTTTTAATTTTTTTTATTATTATTATTTATTATTATTATTATTATTATTATAATTTTTGGTCTGGATTGTTCTCTTTCTTGGGTAGTGAGGAAGTCTACTCTAAATCGGCTGACATGTAAAGACCTTTCAAAGGAGCATTTCTCCAGAACCCATCTCGAACCTCCACATGGTCATACCAGCACAAGTGGCTCCTGAAGAGATCCATGGAAGTAAAGTTCAGAATTATCTGTGAGAAATACACAGTGATACACAGGCAAAGAGACAAGGGATTCAAGAGGTTCCTAAGACAGTGTCAAATTTCAGCCAATCCAACTCATGATTAAGTATTATGTGTTGTACTGCAAGGTATGCAATATGCTATTGTGAAATCTGAATTTGCCAGATGCTTATGTCATCAACCCACCTTTTCTCCTGGTGTAACAGAAATTCTCCATATACAGTGAGCATAGGATTCATAGCCATTGGGGAAACCAGGTGAAGAGAAGTTTCCAACACTGTCCTGTAGGCTGTCCCCACATTCTTTCATGTGGCATAATAATATCATAAACAAGAGACAAAAACTTGATTATATTTACACACCATAACAATAATATGAGACGAAGACATGAAAACAACAACAACAACAACAACAATAAAAAACTTACAGTATGGTCAAAATGAGCAATCCTCAATTGGCTTTTAAAATGCAAAAAGGCTCATTCAAATTTGTATCCCATAAAATGGTCTTACTTGCACATTTGTAGAGTTTGCGGGCTTGTGCAATATCCCCTTTGCTAAGTCTGGTCCTCTGTCCAATAGGAGGCCTGACTCCATTGACATCATAACGTGGCATGATTGTGTCTAAGAAGACGCCCCTGTTTGAGAGAAATAAAAAAATCAGGGAAGAGTGATTACTGTAGTAATAAAAATGTATTAAATATTATGCCAGACATTGGTGTTCTCGTACAGGCTTTAGCTGCAATAAATCTCACAATTTTCAATACATACAGTATATAGAAAGAAACTAATCTGTTACTATTACTAGACCATAATATCTTTTCATATCCTATTCATACTCAACACCTTGATGTTTTTATTTTCTATCCTGAGTTAGTGGCTCACTCTTGTACAGTTCCCATGGTGATGCACCCATGAATGACAAGCATGTGCAAACAGAGTGGTTGAATGAGGGCTTTAGTCAGTGCCAGCCGGCTCAGTGGAGCCCAATCCTGAATGCCAGAGAACAAGGCCACTCTAGCCCAAATTGTCCCACACAAAGCCCAAACTGGCCCCGCTTTATTTAGCTTGGCTTTCCTCCATGACCCAGACCAGCAAAGTAGTGGAGGGAAAAAAAAGAAAAAAAGAAGCAAAACACAGAAAAAGGCAACATGGGTAACGTCATGCACAAGTCGGATGAGGCAGATGAAAAGGAGCTACTGTGAAACCACTACAATAAGGATCAAATCCCCTGAGGCTTCCCACAGTGCTTGTTTAGCAGTAAGTTAAGTTGTACTGTTCAAAGGAACAACTCCTGAAGGAATATTTTCATTGTATGGAAATAAATGGGGTTTTAATGCAACAAGAAGGGTTAGGCTAATGTTCCTCTCCCGAAAGAAATAAAATGTTAGTGCCATTGAGCAAAAAAATTAACCACCAGTCCAGGTCCAGTGAAGCTGTTTAGTCATGTACGTGAAAATGAATATTACTTATTAAAAACGTTTGTATATATAGGTTTTAAAAATACAATATGGAATACAACATAATAACTGAATTAACAAAGATATTAGAGAAACATTATGTGCCAACCTGGAAAATATGTTCCTTGCATAGCGCATGATGCTGTCAAAATAATTAACCACCGGTCCAGGTCCAGTGAAGCTGTTTAGTCATGTACGTGAAAATGAATATTACTTATAAAAAACTTTTGTATATATAGGTTTTAAAAATACAGTATGGAATACAACATAATAACTGAATTAACAAAGATATTAGAGAAACATTATGCCAACCTGGAAAATGTGTTCCTTGCATAGTGCATGATGCTGTCAAAGTCGTATACTTCTTCAAGTGAGTCAACCTCTCCTGGCTCCATTTTCAAGAAGTTGTACTCCTGACCTGTTGGTAAATGGAGAATCTGGATTTCAATAGGACGCTAGAAAAGTCAATAATAATTATAATAATTATAAAAATCCACTAACTGCCATGTCCAGTTTTCCTGGTAGGCCTACTGTATGTGGAAGGTTACCAGCACCCTGACATTGGAAGGTTGGGGGATTCAATCCCCGGCAGAGTTATACCAAAGACTATAAAAATGCTACCCAATGCCTCCCTGCTTGGCATTCATCATCAGGGTTGGATTGGGGTAACATATACTAGCATCATGTCCAGGTGTACTTGTACATCAAGCTGGCTCACACTAAAGAAAGAGGAGATAAGCTCTAGAGACCTATGGCTTTGGGCCACATGGCTCACGAACGGTTGGTTCCCAATGCTACTTCCTATGCGCAAGTCTTTAATTTTTAATTTTATTATATATTATACATTATCACCTTCCACATGTGGTGTATATGTTAAGATGTCCCTGCGGCTTACCATACTGTATGTTTGACAAAACAAACAAAAAGGCAACTCAAACTAAGGAATAGTGACTACAAAAGTGTCATACAGCGAATGACACAATTATTGCACTGTGGTACATTTGAATGCTAATCATCATATCTCTATATTAGGATCCCAAGAAAAGGTCCATATGCTACCAAGCAGTGGGGATTTGAACTGCGTTAATGATTAATTGTCCCCAGTTGTGATGTTGTAAATTAGACTGATTTAGATTTTTGCCAAATGTATAAAATTTATATCATATGTACTGTAAATAATATTTATGTGAATATGCTATTATTTTGTTTGTGAACCAGTTGAGTCATGACACGGTGTCTCTTTTGGAATTGAGTGTTCTTATTGGTCTGTACTTGTCTATCTTGGTGCCTACATAAACTGTGATTTACTTTCTGTTAATTCTTGCCTGATGATGTTGAAGACATTAAGATATCCTATACAGGGGAAGACGGTGTGTGTATTTGTGGTAGCAATATTTATTGTATGTATTATTGTGTATTTGTCAATCTCATTCAATGCTAGTCAGCCACTTCTGTCAGCAAATATGTACTTGTGTAACTATTTGTGTGTTGTCCTTATCTTTAGAATATATCCTTATATGACTATTTAGAATAGCATCTCTGTTAGAGTGGACTATAAGAACTGTCTGAGAATGGGGCTGAAGAGTATTGTGTATTTGCCATTACATGACAAATACACAATAATACATACAATTGACAGTCTATAAATATTGCTACCACATATTATAGTAGCCTATACACGGGAAGCCAGTGTGTGGGATTTTGTTCTGTTTTGCATTCCTACACCTGTCACCAACATACAGTTCTTAAGGCCTGCAAAACTTGTTTCTGCTTTTGTTTTTCAATTAATTATAATATATTTTCATATCTTGTTAACAAAAAAGCAAGCACTTTAAAGTTACCATCTATAAATGTTCACATAAAGTGGAATTTATGTACATTTATGTGAAAGCACAGCCATAGCCACTCAAGCATTTCATGTACAGTAGTATGCTATAGTAAAACACACACCCATGCATAAACATTACCTGGCTGGATGTTGTCCCTGATGATGCTGACATGCTCATCACGGTCTGGACGTGTATGTTCATGCCAGAAGCCAATCACATGGCCTAGCTCATGAACCACTATGCCAAATTTATCACAGTTTTTCCCAATAGAGATAGCTTGAGGGCCACCACCTCTCCTTCCAACATAAGAGCAACACCTGTAGAGACAAATTGGCCTTGTTTACGAGATATGTACCGTATGCTGTTCCCCAAAATATTTTTGGGGGAAACAGCAACATTAATCAAGATAGGGTCGAATAACAGACTCAGTGTGGCTTCCCTGTGCATCTCTGACATCATGTTGATGTCTTTCCCAAATATGGAGGGATGGCGGAACGAGCGGACGGACGGACAGACAGACAAACAGACACGTGAATTCTCTTCAAGCGCCACACCATAAAAAGTCTGCACTGGTCTTTGGAGATTTCTTTGGTCAATGTCAACCACATGGTGTCATTGGTCAAAAAAAAGGGAGGAGGGCGCACACCAGTATTGGTGAGGTGCTGCTGACCTTGGTAAGTAAATATGAAAATAAAGAAAAAGGCTGCACACTCGTAGCCACAATGCAGGATTTATTTGGAAACCAACGTTTCGACCACGCACAGTCTTCTTCAGGGAATGACTACCTTCATTGGTCGACATGGACCAGAACAATCTTTATTATCACATCATAGGATTACAGGTGTAAAGAAGTGGGTGACATTCTTTTTTTTCGAGTGTATTCCATCATTTGTAGCTTTCGTGGGAAGATAAAGGATAGAGAAGATAGAGCAGGAGAGGTAAGAAGAAAAAGAAAATAACTCTCTCAGAGGGAAAAGAAATCCCTCTATACAGAAAAATCCATCTTTACAGAAAACGACGGAATAATAAGGAACACTATGGGCCCAGTTCAATGGACAACAACTCTTGATAAAGTTTTATGGTTTAATACAAATAACCCTTCTGTTCAACTAAAACGTTTGGCATTTAGAGCACCCTCTGGTGGATAGATTTGCTGAAATGCATACACAGACAAAAGTGTCATACTTGCACTTTGTTAGGCTCAATTAATCAAATCATAGAAACACTTGAATCCAAACGCACACCAAAATCTTCAGTGTTAATTTAACTTACAGTTAGTTAGTTAGTTAAAGGGTTTAAATTCAGGGAATTAAATTGGTTTGTATAGGAAGGGGGCATGTCTGATAAAATGAATATCAAATATCTAAATACTGAATCAAGCAATTAAAAACAGTCTCTGGTGCTCACAAAAGCCTGAGTAGTACTTAAAATGACCCCAAACATGTTTGAAAGTGAAATATCCCTTTAAATTAACTTGAGGAGTTTGCTGTGTGGCCCCCTCAACGCTTAACCACTTAAACCCCAGCATCTGTAGCAGATCGACAATCTCACAACGCGTCGCAAACACGTTGTGAGCTTGTCGATCTGCTATTTTCTGCGAAAGCTTTCCCCACAATAACAGAAAACAGACTAGTTTAGAGCCCTGAGGGGTTCCGCTCAACCATACGGGGTTCAGGTGGTTAAAATAGTTTTCAGTAATATCATAGTGAGCGTGCACCAACTCACCCACACGGTCGGTATGTGAAAACTATGTAACTCTCCTCAGTTGTCCTCTCGATGAAAGCTACACATGTGTGCTTCTCCCAGTGGCGCATCGCCTGGCGGAATATGGCCCGTTGGTTACCTGAATGGGATGAGGATATTTTGTCATTGTGATTAAGCATTGGCTTGGCAGATTCATTTGAATGGTATTACTTTCAGTATTGTCTACATACATAGTGAAAAAGATTTACAAGAAATATTTCATTATCTCTGATGAGTGCTGTTAGTAAGTTTTCCTAAAAGGAATATGTTATAGCATAGACATATAGTTATACAATAGCCACACTATTGTTGTTAGAGAAAAAGCATATTCTTTACTCAGGACTCACCAGTGAAATTGCCACTAATCACATATGGAATGACGCCATCTGGCCAGACACGCTCAGGTCTGGAGGTAGCTGCCCTCCTCCATCGAGGGAGGCTCTGTTTATATGTAGCTTTGTCATTTTGACTGCTCTCAGTGGAAGTGGAGCTGTTGACTGTCACAAATGCAACAAAGCAAAAGCAAGTTACCACCCTTACTCATTGAACTCGCTGTGCCAATTTTCCAAGGGTCCACCAAAACAATGCAATATAACGATACAAAACATAAATCACTCTTGTTAATAGCTGTGATTCTCAACCTCTTTCATTTCAAGGACCCCCAGTTTGATAGGCATTACGCCACTAACACCCATTTGATACGATTTTGATCTCTGGAACCAGAATCGACTCTGTAAAATCCTCACTGTAAGGGTCCATTTGCACACTCTCTGAGTCCATTTGGTTTCTAACTACCTCTACTACTAACCCTCTCAAGGACCCCTGGGGGTCCCCAGACCCCACGTTGAGAACCAGTGGTTTTGTAGTTGATACCTGTATCTGTGTGGTTGATGGTGGTCCGCGTAGCATCCAGGATGTGGCCCACTTTAAGCATTCGGAGGTCCTCCTCGTCCAAGGCTATGTCTCCCCAAAAGGCAGCTAGGTCAGACACATGGGAATACTGTATGTCCAGTTGTCCACATATCACGGTTACATTAAAAAAAAACTAGAAATATTAAATAATAATAACAATTCGACTTGAATAATACACAAATTAAGTGGATAGTCATACCAAAATAATCTCAAAGATATTTTTATTATTACTTATTGAACACACTTGTACGGTATTCACACTAACACACACACACACACACACACACACACACACACACACACACACACACACACACACACACATGCACGTACATGTGCGCACGCACACGCGCATACAGTGCCATGCAAAGAAAACTCTCTCTCTCTCTCTCTCTCTCTCTCTCTCTCTCTCTCTCTCACACACACTAAGATAACACCCACGATAAGCAGACCAGTGCTCATTATATTGGCTGTTTGAACAGTGAGTTAAATGAACTGTAGTTCATGATGGACAAATGGACTGAACAGACTCCAGGGCGAACCCATAACTGCTTGTTTGAGCACAACACACCAACACCAACATTCTATTCACATTCAGCAATTTTTATGGCGTGGCTCTGCAGGAGTCTAGCTGTCTATAAGAGGGTCTTCTGACTGTGTGTGTGTGTGTGTGTGTGTGTGTGTGTGTGTGTGTGTGTGTGTGTGTGTGTGTGTGTGTGTGTGTGTGTGTGTGTGTGTGTGTGTGTGTGTGTGTGTGTGTGTGTGTGTGTGTGTGTGTGTGTGTGTGTGCGCGCGCGCGCGCGTGCGTGCGTGCGTGCGTGCGTGTGTGTGTGCGTGTGTGTGTGTGTGTGTGTGTCCAGAGTTAATCTCGCAAACCACTCGACCGATTGGCACCACATTTCTTGTGCACACTGCCAGTAGGCCAAAGACGTACGGCACCTCCACAAAAGAAAATTGCTTTAATACATTTTGAAATATTTAACTTTAAGTCAGCAGGCCTGAGTCATATGTCATACATAACTCATAGACGACTGAGGTCACAGCACATCTGGCTACATGAAGTCCAATATCCACATTTGAGCCACGTCGTTCCCATATTGATCCCCAGCAAACACAGGTCAGCTTCGTTGTGTTCATTTACCGCCATGTGGTTAGTATACAGTGGGCTATCTCTGCACTGGTAGGAAAAAGCACAATCTAGTGTTTGAAGAACACACATGTCCCAAATGCAGTGTGAACAACAATTCAGCGCACAGAAACATGCATACATTGGTGGTGTACAGCAGCTACTGTATGTGATTTCAAAGGTTGGACAAGAGTTCTCTGAACTGCATTAAGCTATTGATAAAAACAACATTCATTATGAATCTGAGATTGTGAAATACTGAAAATACTTTCACTGAGCTAATTCACACTGCTGTTAATACGAGAGAGCACCATTATAAGCATTCATAATGCCTGGTCTTCCTGGAAGTTCTGTACAATGGTCCTCCAATTGTTTTAACAGTTAAGGCGCCTGTGTCGAGTGGGGACGCAGAAAGGGTCGTCTTTGTACATGTGTCTTCTTCGAGCTCTGCCATCCTCTCAGCTGGTCTCTCCTGAGACAAGCACGGGCAGCGTCGTCATCTTCTCTGCCAGACATTCAAAGCCCTTGTACACATTGTCAAACGATTGCAGCTGGTCAGCAGCATCCACCTTAATAATAACGGTTACCTCAGGTCTGAGATCTGCTGTGTGCTCCAGCACAGGCATAAAAACTCACTGCCTATATAATGTCACACTATGACACACAATTGCAAAGGCATGGAGTGATATAGCCTGACAACACAGAAGTATGTTTAGTTTAATATAACAGTGCAATTCTAGTCTTTTTATACCCATTATAATGTATGCCTATTGTTTTGTATTTATTTTAGTTACTGTATACATGGTTTGACAAATTGTTTGTCTAAAGGAACCAAAAAAAAAAAAACGAAAAAAACAACTTTAAGTCCCTAATTTCCTCAGGTGATGTAACAACCCAGCAAGTCCTGATTGTCCAACTATATAGCAGGCCCTGTGTCTGCCTTTGAAGTGAATTCACTCATGCAAATGGTGACTGTAAATGACTGAAGCTAGAGGGATTTCACCAGTGTCCAACCGAGGACTGCTCTGACATGGCCTCAATGACCTATGGTCTCCAGGCAACGGGGAAGAACTGGTTTGTTTTCAAGCAGTTTCAAATTAAATGTGCATCAACCAGCCAAAGGCTTCATAATAGCAAAAATATTATCAAAACGTTTAACTGAGTGTAATAGAAATCCATATTTTCAATCATGCTGTAATACAAATGTTTCAGTGGCTACAGAAGTCAGAGGCATCGCAAAGATATTTAGGTCATCAGAAGGATTGCACAAAAACTAGAGGTTTGGGCCGCTTTGCGGCCCTCACATTGTTGCACAATCATTTAGTGCGTCAAATATGGGCCAAAAAGCTAATTCAAATGTATGCTGAACAATTTAAAGTAGACTATGCAATGGCTACAGGCATGATGGATTGTTTGGCAAATTTTATTTTAGAAATTGGACACGTGGTCTGTTAGAATGAAGCTCAACAAAGAATGCGGATAAACAGGAAGTGTCGAACCACAAGCCAATGGTATTGGTAATAATATAGACAAGACCGGGTCTAATGATGGCGTGGCTCCCATGTAGATGTCGTCTATGGCGTATCTATAACGTATGACTCAAAATTTGGGCAAGTTTCAGCCCGATCCGGCCCACTTTGACACCCATTACAAAATGAATGAGTAATATTTCAAAAACAATATGTGTCCTTGGCCTACTAGCAGCGTGCACAACTAATTTGGCACCAATAGGTCCAGCAGTTTGCGAGATTAGTCCCGGACAGACAAACAGACCCTCTTATAGATGGCTCAACCTCCTTCTGAGCCACTTACAATAAAACAGACATCTTGAGACTTAATTTTGCAGAGATAAAGTTAAAGATGTATTTTGGAATTAGGTTTTTTGGAAATGTTTTGACTATTTTTGAGCCTTCCTCTTCCTGCCTATATGGCAGGATTATGCTTAAAATATATAATGCATAAAGTTACAATTTAGAAACTGTGCTTAACAAGATGGACTAAATGGAGTATTTCATTGATTTGACATGATTTCGCAGTAAAATCGTGTTAATTTATCCATTTGTAATAATGAGTGTACCAAGAGTTACCAAATTTAACAAATATAACACAATGTGGTTGTTAAATTAACCTAACACTGATGAGAGACGTTGATACCCTGTCAAAAAAATCTATATATATATATATATATATACGGACTGTGTGTGTATATATATATATATATATATATATATATATATATATATATATATATATATATATATATATATATATATATATATATATAGTGTGTGTGTGTGTGTGTGTGTGTGTGTGTGTGTGTGTGTGTGTGTGTGTGTGTGTGTGTGTGTGTGTGTGTGTGAGAAGAAAAAATAAATATATATCATATGCACTCTCATTCAACTTAATAACTACAGAAGCTGCTCTGGAGTCTGGATATATCCAGTTCATAAAGGTTTTAGCTGAGCAGTAGTGTTGGTAGCTGTCTCCACTGCTGAAGGCACTAGTTCTAGGCCACATAACCATGCACCTGCAGTTACTGAACAGCAGTCAAAATGTAGGACCTGTCCTACTGCAAAGTTACCGTTTAAGACTTTTAGCCATGAAAATCACCTCAAGTCACCTAAATTGTCGACCTTTATGCCAGATGATTCTAAGTAGCCTAACAATCACTTGGGACAGGTGCAAAAAATATTCTACATTATTAATTGTGATTTAAGAATTATATTTGTACAGTTTTTATACAGTTTCTTCAGTACATAAAAACTTTGGGATTAATGACTTAATAATGTAGTCATTAATCCCAAAGTTTTTAGGTTTAAGTTGAAGGCTTTGAAATGTATAGGCTATTAAGACTACAGATATCAGTTACAGGAAACCCTATTAAATCATAAAATGATGAGTTTAAAAAACAACAAAACTCTACCAGCTTTACAAGGATCCTTGTAGTCGATGACATCTGGAGCATCATCTAGATCTAGATTTCCTGTGTCCATCAATTCCAAATGAACCGCCTGTAAAACGCGTAGAGCACAAAGCAGGAACAAACACTTAGCAACGACAGCCATCAGGTTATACTTATCCTCGCCTACACTGTATGTGACTGAAACAGCACTTGTTGTCAGGGTTGAAACGGCCGAGAGCGCAAAGTTTATGTAGAAACGACGGACGCTTCATAAACACATACAGACAGAGCTGCTTCTCCACATGTCTTCATTCTAGAGCAGTGATTCGCTGACATACAGTAGGACCGACGCCAGTGGTGGAAAAAAAGTACTCTTACTCAAGTGAAAGTATCAATACTGCAATGTAGAAATACTCTGTTACAAGTAAAAGTCCGGAATTAAAAATGTACCTGAGTAAAAGTAAGTAGGCCTACAAAATAATTGGTATCAAAATGCACTTAAAAAGTATGCCTACCAAAAGTAGAAAATAGTCATTATGCAGAATGTCCCATTTCACAAGTTTTCAAATGTATAAAAACTCTTTTGAAAATAGCAGATGAGATCTACAAGCTCATGCATCACATCCATACATTATGAGCTCATTATCGCCTAGCTATTCAAATGGCCGAAATGTACGTATAGGGCTGAAATGGGTAGGCCTACTGTGTTTTGTAATACATCTTAAAGTAACTAACAAAAGTTTTCAAATAATTGTAGTGGAGTAAAAGTATATTTGCCTCTGAGATGTAGCGGAGTAGAGGTAAAAGTAGGCTACTGAACATTGGAAATACTCCAGTAAAGTGAAAATACCTCAAGTACTTGAGTAAATGTACTTAGTTACTTTACACCACTGAGTAGGACCGGGCGCACAGCCAGTGTTCGATAGAAATGCCCAGCTCACATAAGCTCCTGCAGAGCCGGGGTCGAGGAATTTGCACCCTGAGGCCGATCATGTGTAAAGATCCACCCCATTGGTGAGTAGACTGATGATGGCTTACTGTGTGTTTGATTGTGACACTTCTTGAAGCAAACTGTACAGTAGGATATTTATTTACTGTAATCATCATGACATAAACGTTATTTCGAGCATAATATAGCCTACTATAATCTTTTATATATATAATATATATATATATATATATATATATATATATATACACATACATACATACATACATACATACATACATACATACATACATACATATATATATATATATATATATATATATATATATATGATTATACTCTCACACACACACACACACACACACACACACACACACACACACACACACACACACACACACACACACACACACACACACACACACACTTGCAATGCTCCCATGCCCAGCTGAGTATACTGTACATTGGTGCTGTGTGTCCTGCCCTATTAACCCTATTCTTTGAGACCCACATCCGGGTATTTGACCAATAAGCACCTTTGTTTGCACCTTCAAAGGTGCAAAGGGAATCACTTGACGTCGATTCCCCTCCCCTATCTTCGCTCATATGTCACATGACATAATATGTGTGAAGAAGAATACTTCATAGACCTGGGTCCCCCATGAGTCCGTACTTGGTCCCCTGCTTTTTCCCTTCACACCAAATTTTTGCTCACAACTCGTCACGTTATGAGCAAGTTGTGAACTTGTAGGTTGGCTATTTTCACCAAATGTTTACCTATCTTCACCGAATATTCGCTTATCATGACATGCCCAGAATAGGGATGCTGGGGTTCATGTGGTTAATAAATGTGTGTATAGTATGCATTATCGAGACAATGGGCCCCTTTGCACGGATGCATAAAAGCCCCCAGACAGAGTTTCTAATGCTGTTGTTTTGCACTTGCTTTTTGGATTTCTCCCCACAGAGTTCCCACAGAGTTGAAGTGTCCATATTTCATGGAGTAGCAGTAGCCTACTCAGCACCTTTAAAGTCCTAATAGGCTACACGTAAATTGAAGGGATCAATGTTTCAAAGGTATCATGATGGTTTCTTGAGACATTTTCTAAGTGAATGGCTTCATCTGAAATCACTCCCTTCTCACTATTGTGCACTGCATAGGCTACTGTAGTGATGATAGGCCATTTTGTAGAGGTGTTCATTAATGATTTTGTTCAAATGGACCACTCCTGCAAACTTTGGGAGGCAATCTTAGCCAATCAGGATGGAATATGAAAAATCTGACAGATCCATCTTGATCACATGACTATAGAGATAATGTGTAGGCCTACCGATTTGTGTGTGATGTTTGGAAAGTGTTGATGCCTAAATTCTCCTCCAATTCTGTAATGACCCAACAACGTAATTGCAGTGAAGGTCTGTAGCTATAGGACCAAAATGAATAGCCTAATGATCACATCCTTTTGCTGATTGATTTAGCAAGGCCTGTTTAACAAATGTATGCATTAGAAAATGTTATATCTTGTTGCCATTTCAACATAGATACATTTTCTTCTAGGCAAAGTGAAATATAGTACCACTGTTTACCACTGAGTGGCACTGATGCTTAGTATAGAATACAACGAGAAAGATGTAAAAAAAAGAATAAAGAAAACAAAACAAAACAAAGGAAAAGTATTAGCAAGAATAGTGTATATATCACCTAGGAATCTTGTAATAGTTGTTGCATATTGTATAAGTAAACAAATGAAAGAACAGATCTGTAAAAAGTTATATCGTGAATTTACTGTGCTGTGTTTTGTTTTGGTTTGTGAACTCATGAAACATTATGCTACAAAGAGAGAGGGGAGAGAGGAAGAGGGAGAGAGAAAGCAGACCACTGTCTGTCCCATCAACTTCACTCCTCCTCTCCCGCTTCACAACTTCTGTTGTGGTAATGGGACACTGATTCAGGAGTGAACATTTTTAAGCTTGGAGATCTGCTGTGGGAGCATTGATGGCAGGCTGCAGCAAAGTGCCTTGAGGTCTACAGAGAAAGAGTTTCAAGATTCTTCCTGGAGAGCATTTTGAATTTTTTGACTTTTTCTTGGATTGTGTACTGCTTTCTCCCTAAAGTTGGGGTAATGTCCCGGCAGTGCTGGTGCAGGCAGGTGTTGGTTGCTGCGGAGCTGGGTATCGTTCTGATTGTCCTTGTGGCTGGCAGCCTAGGACAGAGCCATGGAAGGAGGGAGGCAGGGTCATCCTGCTATGGAGGATTTGACCTCTACTTTGTATTGGACAAGTGAGTTCCCCCACTTTTAAGCTTGATTTTTACTGTGAGTTTGTAGATATTGTTTTCTGCTGCAGATGTATGCACCAGTTTTCTGGTAGGGAATCCAAAGCCACAGTAAACGTTTAATGACTCACAGTATTTTTGACAGAACCACATTATCTTATCTGACTTACAGTAGTGTACAACAGTACCCATGCTATGGATGCAACAAGGTACCTGGCTTATGGCTAATCATAGTTAATTACTTATACTACTGTAGCACTGTGAGTAATCATTCATCAAAAGTAGTTGTAATACATATTGCAGGTGCCACAAAATATACTTAAAGGCTCTTAACCCCCCCCCCCCCCCCTCACAGTGATGTGCATCCAATATTTCATATTGTATCTCCCTTTTGGTGGTCTGGGTAGGAATATTGTCAGTACGCTTGTTTTCATTGGCCATGGCTGTGATCTGACAGTACTGAAGTTGGCCAAACGTGCTAATTTCCCTATCTGTACTTTCTTGCAATATATATTCAGTGTATGCATGTCTGGAATATCCTGAATGAATATGTCTTTACATTGTTTAGAAATGTGGTAATTAAATATTGGTTAATGTCTAGACATAAAATGGTCTTGCATCTATACTAAATTGAATTACAACAGTTGCTGCTGTCATAGTCCAGATGAAAGAAAATGACAGAAGCAAACCACATCTAGTTCCTCTCAGTGCCTGCCTGTAGAACCATTTCTCCATTAGAGCCAGATGTTCCAAAGCTCCAGAGTTTTTGGCTGTCTGTGTCTGGCCCGGGACACAGGCATCACAGCATAAATGGAAACATAAGGGAGGGAGAAGAAGAGAGGCAGTGCAGAGGGAAAAATATTATAGAGGTTGTGCATGTTTACCTCACAAAAGTCCTTAATTGCCATCTTTCCCCTTGCACAGGTTTTTGTTGATTCCTTTGTTGAATCTGCACCTGCTTGGTTTGGCACAGTATTGGGTTCATCCAAGGAGATAGCATATAGAGCCTGACCGGTATACCATCTGGCCGATATATCGGCAATTATTTGGCTTTTTTGGCGACACCAGTATTGTCAATTATGCAGCCACAACACATTTATTGCGACACATTGTAAGCTTGTAGATTGGCTATTTTTGGAATAGGGCTTAATGGTAAAAAAAAAGAACATTCAAGTTTTATATTGACTTGTTTGCTTGTTCATTGTATAATCAAAGTTAAATGTTCTTTTCATATATTGAAGTTTAATTAATGTTTGCGGGGTAAACAAATAAAAATAATAATAACAAGTACTGGATAAGAGACAATAGATCATCAACATACTGCGCTAAGTCAATGAATGCATGTTGCATGTTTAAAGAAATTCATAGTACTAGTTTCTGACATTGCCTTACCCACAATCCACCCTCCTCTCATTTTAACAAGGAGTGTCTGCTACTGTAACATTGTAGGTCAGCTTTTGGGAGCTAAAGCATTTGTTAAAACTTAAAATTAACCACCCACTTTTTATTTTCATCTGTCCTTGAAACAGCATACAGTAGCCATTGAAATAAAGGTTTCCTTATATAAAGTGAGCTGGCGAACACGTTTAGGCATACATGCACCTCAGGTGTCAGGTGTCCATGATAGTGATATGGTGATCTGTTAACCACTTTCAACCTAGTTTACATATTGTGGGCAGAGGAAAATGTTCACAAATTGTGAAAATTTACACTTTACACTACAGCATTGTGAGCTTATAGATAGGCTATTTTAGGAGATTTTCTAAAGTATAAAATAGGGCTTAAGAGGTTGAATGCTAAGCTCACATTCACTCTAGCTGCTGCTGTTTACTTTACCTGTGGCCTGTTTTACTGCTGCTTGCTTTTGCCCTACAACCCCCTAGCTTCCACCTGTTGTTTCTTTAGTTCCCCTGCTATCATGTTGGCTGTTCAATTGCCTGACTGAAATAGTATACTCTTATTCTTTGCAGTTGCGTGCAGTAGTTACATCTCATATACACACAGATACCGTACTTTTACTGAATACAAGAACGCTGGCCCCAAAAAACGCCACCAGGTATTCCTAAACGTAACCCCAGTAAAACTATGCCTAAAACTAACCTTATTCCTAAATGTATACCTCAGTAAAACTATGCCTAAACGTAGCCTTAGGGCACGGCTGATAAACTTGCAGCACATTCTGTCCCAATAATAGTGACGCACCTGTCACTCACTTTCATGACCCTCTCCGTAGCCCGCAAGGTGTGCCGCCGTGCGTGACACACAGAAAGATGCGCAGGACCATCAAACCATGCCATTCCCATTGAAAAGCATTGGCAGAATCCACCCTCATAGGTAATTAAAGTGCGTTGTGACTGTGCCCTTATTCCTAAACTCTGTAAAACTATGCTTAGCCTACCCTAAACGTATTCCTAACCTTAACCTCAGTAAAACGAATACAAGAACCGATGGGGGCGAGCGGTCCGTGAAAGAAATGGGGGCGAGTGTGTTTCGGGGCGAGCGTTCCGGTTACCCTTTTACATACTGTCTTGTGCACTCTTGTGTCTATAAGTGGACCTCATAAAGATAGAGCAATGGAATAGAAATCTATATGGCATGAAACCAAGAACTACGGATTCATGATGGCAACACAGGACGCTGATGTGTGAAGAGTCTGCAGACTGCTTTGGTGACACTGACTCAAGCGATCATGGCCATGGTCGTCTCACTACATTTCATATGATAGAGTGATACATCATTGGCAGAGAACATAGTAAGTAGCCGTGGGAAGTAACGTTTCCCGAGCCATGTGGCCAGTAGGTCAGTATCGTATCTCCTGTTTCCTTAGCATGAGGCATCCCGATGACCAAGACAAGTACACCCCAGGACATGGCACTAGCATGTTGCAGGCACTTTGAACCCTTGATGCTGAGTGCCAAGCAGGAAGGCATTGAGTACCATTGTTATAGTCTTTGGTATGAACACTCAAGACTGAACCCCGACCTCCCACACTCTGATCACAAGGGCACTGAGATGGAGTGACAGAGAACATAAGGACTTGGTTTTGCTCTGGGAGATACAGTAGGCCCTACTGTACAGACAAATAATGCATTACTGACAATGCATTAGTGCAATGGTTTCCATCATTTTTGGGACCAAGGCACATCATAGGGCAACAGTCAACATTTCAAGGCACCACCTCCTCTACAACACATCACTATGTGACACAAGTGTTTCTCATCCCTCTGTTTGGGAACCACTGAATAGTGTATATTATAACCAAGTTCAACCTAGCATCCCTATTTTGGGCATGTCATTATACATTGATTGATTGATTGATGTAGTTTATTTAGAAAGACATGAGAATAGTACATGACAGTACATAACAGTACATGGAAGTACAAATTCACAATACAAGGTCTACTAAACTGGAAACCCTCATTAAGCACTAAGCTTGTTTAAGATGAGAACCCCATGCACACAAATCATGATGAAATATAAGAGGCAGGCAGATATACACACTACTATACAGAATGTCATACAATCAGCTTTCAGGTTACTGGTATGACGAGAGAAAAAAAAAAATATATATATATATATATATATATACAAAAGAGGAAAATGAAGGAGGGTGGGGGGGGGGGGGGGTAGGGGGGGGTAGGTTAAGACTTAGACAGGGGCCATTTTCGAATTGCAGCTTCCTGAAGGTGTATCTTTAGGGCAATTTTGAAAGTGAGTAGGGTTTTACACTCCTTTACTCCTTTTGGTAGGGCATTCCACATTTTTGTTGAATAGCATGAGAACGAGTTCATACCCTTAGTTGAGCCAAATCTGGGTTGAACATGATCCGTGGAGCTGCCTCTGGTGTTATGATCATGGACTGCATTAACATTTTGGAAGTATTTTGACAAATACAGGGGGATCCCAATGTTGTGGTGTATCTTGAAGATTATATATATAGTAGGTGAAGATAAAATAATAAAAGAGTAAAAAGAAAAAAAGGGAGATCTACAAGCTCACAATGCATTGTTATGTAATATGATGTTAACTTGTAGATCTGCTATTGGTTGCTATTGTTGAAATGGGGCTTAAGTACAGTACTGTATGTGTGCAGTGCAATTCAACCTGAATCACCCTGTTTCGTCCTAGATCTGGCAGTGTGCAGCATCATTGGAATGAGATCTATTACTTTGTTGACCACCTTGCTCACAAGTTCATCAGGTAGGCCTATGTGCACACAGTTTAAATAATAGAAAACAATGGGTAAGTGTAAATACAATACAATATGCTGAATACAATACCTCTTCTTTGAAGTCCCCAGCTACGGATGTCCTTCATTGTATTTTCAACAGAAGGAAGAATTCTGATGAAGCTTACTGAAGACAGGCAAGGCACACATGCACAGTTACCTAATGCCTCGATATATTTGTTTTGCTTCTTTATTGTGACAATAGCCATTCGTATTCCAATGTTGTTAAATATGTTTGTGTATTTATGATCAGAGAGCAAATTCGGGCTGGGCTTGAGGAGCTACGCATGGTACAGCCTGGTGGAGATACCTTCATGAACAAAGGGTTCGAAAGAGTAAGAGTAATACAAATAAAAAAACATTTTCAAAAATATCCGAACTACATGCTCAGAACGGGTCGCATCATGATGCATTGTGAGCTTGTGGATTGGTTAAGCATTTAGAGCTTAAGTGGTTAATTTCATTTACATGTACAGTATAAGCTGTTGAACCATACTAGCAAACAATATATTCAACATTATGCACTTGGGGGAACTTTTGCTTAAGGGATTTTGTACACCACTAAATCATCTTTCCAAAAAGTGAGAGGCAAAAAGGTTTTCTCATCGTTTTATTTTACCGTGCTCTGTACACCCTGAATTGTTGAAGTGCAAAAGTGTAAAACTTAGGTTATAAATACACATCAATATTCTTGATGATGCCCAGTATACTGTACGTTGCTCAATATTGCAATCAATTTCATGAATTACATAAAATGTATGATCCCAAATGGTAAAAAATGGCCAATGCAATATGAAAGTACAAGGTAAGCAACGGTAAGCAATAAGAAATATGTTTAAATGATCAGGTACAAAAAAGCAAAAAAACACTGGCTTTAGTTGTTTAAGTCTGTCTGTGGGCTTCATAAATATTGAACCAATGAAAAGTATTAACAAGAGCTTGTGACTTAATAATAACTACAGAAGTTATTTTGTCCATTTCCTGAAAAGTAACTATTTTGGACACAAAATCCTGTAAATGTTAGAAATCTAAAGGGCATCTAATGTCGCCTAATTGAGATTTCCAATGATGAAGTCTGTATAGGTTTTGAGGTTTTGTCAACATACTGTATTAGAGGAAACGGCTACACAAATAAACAGGTGCCTGTAGATTGCATTTGTATAGGTGATAAGTGTCATAGTGTTCAACCACTCATTTTCTCCCACAGGCCAGTGAGCAAATTTACTATGGGACTGGAGATGGTGAGTAGAATATTTTCCCATCTTGCTACATTGATTGATTATATGTGATTACATTTCAATCATGCTTTCTGCAGACAGAGGGATCTCTATTCATGTGTCAGGAAGCAGGCCAGTATAAAAGCAAGTATTCTGTATCATATAAAGATGTCAACAGCAACAACATCAGCACAATGAATTGTCTCCGCCAGGCCGAAAGGCATGGCGAGAGAGTATGTTTTACCCCCTGTCCGTCCGTGTGTCCGTCCGTGTGTGTGTGTGTCCTGTCCGTGTGTTACCAGCTAATCTCCGGCACCATTGGCCCGCTCGCTGCGAAACTGTGCACACACACTCCTTGGATGCCAATTCAGAACCTCTGCCCCAATTTTTTTCACATGGGCCTGTTATAGCGCCACCAGGAGGCCGATTTGTGCAAACCCATTTTTTGACATTACTCCTACAGATTGTATCCAAACGTCATGCAAATTGGTACACAGTATCTCTATAGTCATGTGATCAACCGGATCTGTCCGATTTCCCATATTCCATCCTGATTGGCTAAGGTTGGCTTCCAAAGTTTGCAGGATTGGTCCGTTTTGAACAAAATGCCTCAAATCATGAACGCAGCGTGCAATTTCACACGCACATTCCCACTAGGCTGAGGAAGAAATGCCACCCATTTCACATTGGCCTGTTATACCAGCGGGTCTAATTTAGTAAAACACATTTTTGTAACAAAATGCCTCAAATCATGAATGCAGTGTCCGATTGCCGTGAAAGGCCTAAGAAGAAATGGCACCCTTTTCACATTGGCCTATTATAGCACCACCAGCAGGAGGCCACAATAACGTACCTGACCTGGCGGAGACCTGTGCTCCGAGGAGCACTTTTTCTAGTTTAACAGTATTTTTAATTCACAGCATAATCTTAACCTACGTAATACCTGCAACAGTTAATGTAACGTGCCTGCCAAGGACTAATTTTGACTATGTCATATGACCATGTTAGTGAAAAGAACACTGCTCATCTGCCAGAAGGCTTGGGTGAGGTGCTGGAGTCCAAATGCAATTATATTGTTTGCGGGGGGGAAGTCGGACGGGGAGGTAGTTCTTTGTCACTGCACTAGTAGTGACTCCTACAGGTTGGTCAAGGGCACCTGTCAGCTGGAGTGTTGAACTAGGAGGAATAGAGCGCCGAAGTCCTGACGTCACTGCCACTAGAGGGCGCTGTTCCACGGGTTCGTGGCTTTATTTTTTGTGTTGAAATCCCCATTTGGGAATCTTAGATCACGGCAAATAAGAACTGTGTTCCAAACATAAACACACCACCCTGGCGTTTTTGTCAGGGGGGTGGCTCTGCATCGTTTATGATATTCATTCATATTTGATACAGCCTGTTTCTGGCGAAAATTGAATTAATTCTGCCTTAAAAGGATATTTAAGGGATAAGGGATATTTCACTTTCAAAATAACTTTTGGTCATTGTATCATCTACTCAGGCCTTTGTGAGCCCCCCAGACAGTTTTTAAGTTGCTCGATTCAGTATTTAGATATTCATTTTATCAGACACGCCCCCTTCCTATACAAACCCATTGTAACTTCAAACTCCATTTTAACCATGTTAGATTCATCAAAAACATCCGTCCTTGGTTCTGGTGACTCATACCGCCACCCTAATGCGTGTTTTTTCAATTACTTATTTCATTTATTTTTAATATTTCTTTTGGAAAATGAAAAAGAAAAAATGCAATAAAAAAATAAATAATAATAAATGAAAAAATGTATCGGAAAAACACGGCCCCCTCACGCATTAGGAGGGCAGGGTGAGTCACCAGAACCAAGGATGGGTGTTTTAGATGATTCTAACATGGTTAAAATGGAGTTTGAAGTTACAATGGGTTTGTATAGGAAGGAGCAACCTAAAAACTGTCTGGAGTAGACGACAAAAATACCAAAAGTTTTTTTGAAAGTGAAATATCCCTTTAAGAACTACTACTTCCGGGTCTGATATCACTGTCCCAACAGCAGCCGCGTTCATGGGAAATGTAGTCTTTGGGTTGTTTGACTCGTTTCTAGTGTTTATATTGTGTTACTCTTTGGGTAAATGTGTACATTTACACCTTCAGTCGATGCTTCATATCCATATGAGTAAAAACGCCAGGGTGGTGTGTTTATTTTTGGAACACAGTTCTTATATGAAGCGATCTAAGATTCCCCAATGAGGATATCAATACAAAAAGTAAAGCCATGGACCTGCGGAAAGCGCTCTCTACTGGCAGTGACGTCAGGACTTCGGTGCTCTATAGGCTGTTCCTTCACACTCACTATACACTTCTGTTTGAAGCTCCTCATTGGCAGGTGAAAAGAAGCGGCAGGCGACATTCCATGTGTATTGGAGGAGGCATGTGGTATCAAAACAATCACTAGGATCAACCAGTCCGAATACCAACCAGAGTCAGCAGTGACAATAAGCTTACACAAATTAGGGAATTGGCATAAATTGGGAGAAAAGGGGAATTAATTAGCATAAAAGAAAGAAAGAAAACAAAATAATGAAAATCATTGAGCAACTTATGGTGATGATTTTTTTCATTTGCTTGTATGTATCAGGTTACCGTATAGCCAGTGTTATCATTGCCTTGACGGATGGTGAACTGAGAGAGAATCAGTTTGACTTGGCAGAAAGAGAGGTGAGATAATCCGAAAATTACAAATACATATACAGTAAGATCACACAAGAAAATATAATGATTCACAGATGGAGAAATATTCTCTGCAATCTCCTATTCACCTACCCACCATCACAGCACACACTCACACAATGGCATTAGTGACTTGAATTTGATAACTTACAACTGAATGGTCCTTGGTTTATAGTGCAACAGACCTTTTGTCATAAGACGAAGGATAAATGGTTTAAGTGGTTAATATTGCTGACCATGATATTACAGGATTATTATAATTTTTTTTCACAATATGTCTTTTGTCTCATTTCAATTAAGGCCAGCAGAGCACGTCAGCTGGGTGCCTCAGTGTACTGTGTAGGAGTAAAAGATTTCAATGAAACCCAGGTAACGTTCACGGCTCACCCATCTGACCATGTGGTCAGATGGGTGGGGCGCAAGCATTTTCCGAGCATGTTTATTTTTACGGACCAATCAATCGATTGTGTCTTGGATCAAGTAGTATACTCTTAAGTTACTATATATTGGTATTACAATGAAAACTTTTTTTTTAAGGTTTTAAATAAATAAATACGATGACATTATTTTACATTATCTACATACACGTTATCATTATTATTACATTCTTATTAGTGTTTAGCCAATTATTTGCGGGCCCACTTGCAATATCCTCACGGTCACGGCCCACCAGGGGGCCCTGGCCCACACGTTGGGAATCACTGCTCTATCTTATCTATAAAAATAATTAAAAACAAAAAGGAATGTACATATCTTTGCTTTACTCCTCATATCCCTTGACAGCTTTGGACTATCGCTGACAGCAAAGATCATGTCTTCCCTGTGAACGATGGCTTCCAAGCACTGCAAGGGGTCATTGGCTCGGTATGAAAGAGGGATTTGTCTCCTTCGATGTTACCAAAAGCTTATTTGAGAGATTATGCCTGATTATGTAGCTCATTACAATAGTTTATCTGACACTAGTTAAGCTTTGCATTTCATTATTTCCCATCTCAGATCCTGAAGAAATCATGCATTGAGATACTGGCTGTAGAACCGTCTAGCATCTGTGAAGGAGGTATTGTAAGAGTTGCACAATTCCAAATCAGCCAGTGCTTGTCTTTAATCAGGGTTCTGTTTGCTGGGGAATGATGGGGACATCAAGACCTCTGTTTTTGATATAATATTCCCCCTCTGATCAATCATTGTTATCGGCCGTGGGGATATGTTTTATCTCTCTGCTTCTGGTCAGACTGAATATTTGTCAAATTTGGTGTCTGTGCTTAATGGAAAATATTACATTCCTGTCGTATTACGTCCTTTGTTTCACCATAGAAACATTCCAGGTCGTAGTCAAAGGAAATGGCTTCCTCCATGCCCGAGATGTGCAAAAGGTTCTCTGCAGCTTCCGTATCAATGACACAGTAACGTTGAGTAAGTATCATCACATTTAAGCCTGATTAAGGATTACATTAGTGAAATTCCCTGGACTCAACTGTTGAATTGTCACACAGTATTGCAGTATTGCTGCTTAGTAATGGCTATTTTTAATAGATTTTATTTTATTTGTCAATCTTTGCTTTGGATCCTTTATTGACAACTACTGTACTGGCTAAGTTTAAGAATTAATTTTTTTTAAGAGATGATATGTTAAAACACATCTGCAATCAGAACAAAACCACCATCAAAAAACAAAACATGTTCTTGTAGTTGGAAAAAAATAATAATAATAATTTCTTTGAATTCATATGACAAGACTAATAGTGCAATACAAATAACACGTTTGTATTCAAGTAAATATGTACAAATATATTTGATCAAAATGATAGGATCTGTTAAGATATTTTAAGGTACCCAGCTTCACATTTATAAAGTTGGACATACGGTACTGTACAGTATTCTGGGAACTGCCTAATTTTTTGACCATTGAACAGCTCCGTTTGAGGAAGGCAACACATTGTTTAAAATAATCCTGTATTTTGCACTCTAATATAAATGAATCAAATTGCATAAAGAAATATTTTATATAATTTATATTAAAGGGGAACGTGGGCAATGATTAAGGTAAATCCTATCATTCCACGGTAGGAGTACATTGAAAATGAATCGATGAGACAATGACACAACACTTCCAAGTGTGTTCAGTGTGCTGACAGCTTTCTCTCACTGCACTGGAAAACCGACAGCTTTTGACTTGAACACTCAGTGACTTTAAGGTTGGCTTTCATCTTCCATCTGCAGTAAATTACGTTGCAGCTTTACAACATAACACTGAAAGTTTGTCATCATCAGTGGGGGATCGTATGGCATTGATCAAACTCACCATGAAACTGACCCTCAGCACTTTTGAATAGTGGCAGTTTTGCGCAGCCGAGGCTACTGAACTCAGAAACATGTTACATTATCAGGCCAAGTTTGTTTTGGCCACAGAAATGTCATATTGCCATATCATAAATTTACAGTATGTCCTCCCCAAACTATGGTCACAGTCCTCCTTTGCTTTGTATCAGCTGGTGTATTACTTAAGGCTTCTCAGATGTCTAAAGGGCATGAGATTCTCATCAATGACCGTCTCAGCACACTCTAGACACATACTCAGCCAGGGCAAATAGACCACAATCGTTATTCGTTTGCTTCTTTTTCCATAAGGATGGGAAGTTCAGGAATTTAATATCAGATTTGAGACTTTCTGAAGTTTTCTGGCCAGTAGACAATCAAACTGCATTGTTAATTTATTGAATGACTTTCTGCTTTCATCGCATTTGATGTGCACCAACCATACAGTATATGGTAGTATACTGTATTTACCATGACACAAAAACTTCAGTGTTCTCCCCTCTTAATTTTCTTCCTGCAGTGAAAAGACCACTGGTAGTGAAAGACACCTTCCTGTTGTGTCCAGCTCCTGTTCTGGAGAGGGAGGGAACGTAAGTGATTAAATCAATTTCAATGCAATGGGTGAATAATTCTGTTCATCATTCCTGTCTATTAATCATAGCCTCAGATATTGTGTGGTTGCAAATACATCATTAAATGTCACTTTAACTGTGTTTTCTCTTAAGTTTCATGCTTTGGCAACAAAGTGTCATCCGGCAACAAAGAGCCACATGACAAAAAATACATTTTCACCAGGAAAAAAAGTATTAATTTTGGCCTGCAGCTGGTTGTACCACACTATTTTGCCAAAGCATAAATCAGCCTTTTTTTCAGTGAATTGCACAATTACAGGATCACAGATAAGCTAAATGATTAAGGTCATTGGGGCAGTTTTCCCATAAACTTGATTCGTCATAATTAAACTTAAAACAGTGTGATTATCAGATCACCAACAAATCACATATCAGTAACAATATCCTGGCAGCTTTGACTGCCTGGCAATTTCTTATTTTACATTTGTAAATTATTGGTGTACCAAAATCAATGTTACCGTAGATTGGTTCAGTCAAACACAAATGAGGTGTGTTCTCAGAATCAGCTCCACCAGATACCCTCACCCTAAATGTAACCAGGAGGACATTCACAGGTTATGTTATTCTCTAATAAAACAAAAAACAAACAAAAATTTTAGCCAATTTACTAATGTATTATTTTTCTTAGTTACAGCTGAGGTAACAACAGTTTGTCGAACATGCCTCCAGCTGTCACCTTATCATCTCTTACACTATTACAGGTCTGCCACTCTCCATGTCAGCATGAATAATGGCCTGAGCTTCATCTCCAGCTCTGTCACAATAACTGCAGTCGGCTGTGTAAGTAAGCTCTTAAGCAGAGGGACTAACAATTGGAATTTTAAAAACGTACTCAATCCATTGAATAACTGTAAAGTTTCATTGTCAGGCAAGGAACATGAACTAATCCATTTCAACCCATCTGTATGGTAGAGCAGTGGTTCTTAAACTTTTTAATTTGAAGGACCCCCATTTTGGTATACATTAGGCCACAGACCCCTATAACTCTGAGATTGTACAAATGGAACCAAATGGACCTATAAGGTCCATTTGTACACTCAGAGTTACAGACCTGTAAAGGTCCATTTGGTTCCTAATTAATTACAGTATCAATCATTTAGCTGGGGACCACCTGGGACCCCCTCAAGGACCCCTGAGGGTCCTTGGACCGTAGTTTGAGAACCACTGTGGTAGAGGTCCATTTGGTTCCATTTTATTATTTAAGAAGCTAATTAAAGAAGGCAAGGACAGGTTGAGCATGTTATATCTCATTTTCTATTATTTATGAAGTGACAAACTCTTCCTGTACCTACTCAAAGAGATACATACAGAGTCTGAACACCAGGCCCCGTTTGATGAACTAGACATGGGGGGAAAAAAACACTATTTGGGGTAATTGTCAGTTATGTTACTATAAATACTACTACTACTACTACTACTACGAAGAAGAAGAAGAAGAAGAAGAAGAAGAAGAAGAAGAAGAAGAAGAAGAAGAAGAAGAAGAAGAAGAAGAAGAAGAAGAAGAAGAAGAAGAAGAAGAAGAAGAAGAAGAAGAAGAAGAAGAAGAAGAACTTTTATTTATAGAGCACCTTTGAAAAATGTTACACTTACAAAGTGCTTTATAGCTGCCAGAAACAAACAATGGCAGCAGAACATGATACTGTGGTGAACTTAAGAGCAAAAAGGAAATGGATGAAAAAAACAAGTCTATAAAAATGTATTTTAAGGAGGTCGTTTTAAAAGAAGACACTGTTCTGGCTTCTCCTCAGGCAGGTTGTTCCAAAGTCTCGGGGCCCTAACGGTAAAAGCATGCTTGCCTTTACTGGCAAACTTGCCTGAACTGCCAGAAGCAGAGGCAGGCTCATACCGGGTTAGCAATAAATAAATATATTGAGGGGCCAATTAAGCCATTCAAACCCTGGCAATTTCTCTTAAGTAGTATGTTAAATATGTAAAGTATATCACACTATCAGGCCACAATACCATTACCACTGTAAGTAGTAAACACAATTGTCAGTTGTCAGTTATTGTCTGATGGATATTGTCTATCTTCCTTTCCAGTCTGATGGAACCTTTGTGGCCATAGCTCTTCTCATCCTTCTGCTTCTGCTGACAATCGTTCTGCTCTGGTGGTTTTGGCCTCTCTGCTGCACTGTGGTATGTCAACCATATTGGAATATTAGGACACCACATGGTCTTCATGTAAACAGCAACTTGTGTCAGCCCTGGTAGAAATGGGCCTTCCTCAGTCGTTTAAAATGAAAAATGCACTAATATAAACAATGGGTGTTCATACTAGGAAAATTAAGATACCGATTTAGTTTTTTACGAGTCAGTCCATTGAGAGTGCATTCTATCTTGATTATCTTTCTCACAGGTTATCCATGAACCCCCACCTCCAGTGATCGAGGACAGCTCTGTAAGTTTGTTCCTCACATTATACAGTAGGATCGATGCTGTACGTCTGTAAAAAGTCTTAACTACTGTACTTAAACCCTCTATAACAGTGGTCCTCAAAGTGTGGTCCAGGGACCCCCGCGGGTCCTTGAGTCGATTCCAGGGGGTCCCCAGCAAAATGAGGAACAGTTAGCCTAGCTAGCCTCCTATAGATCATGTCTTAAAACCCACTGCTGGCCTTCAGTATAACACACACACACACACACACACACACACACACACACACACGCACACGCACACGCACACGCACACGCACACGCACACACACAGCCCATTGATTTTCACAGAATTTATACTCATAAGATGTCAGCTGTCGACAGACAGCTTACATTTGTATGCTCAGAGTTAAAACAGCATTTTACAATGTACATTTTCATCCTTCAACATTGTAGGATGATGATGATGAGGACGGTTACCCGAAGAACGGATGGCCCACCGTGGACGCGTCATATTATGGAGGCCGTGGAGTGGGGGGGATCAAAAGGATGGAGGTAGGGAAACTTTTCATTCAGATCCAACTGTAAAAAGTGTTAATTTAACTGTGTGTACAAAGGTTATGGCTCTGCTGCACAACCAGAGCAAACAGAGCTTGACAGTGACTCAGCTCTGAAGAAGTTTCTAGATATTAACCACCTAAGTGGTTATCGTTAACCATTTAAGCCCTTTTAAAAAGTGAAAATAAATGCTACTAGGCAGGACCACGGCCACGTCACTCTGACTCTAGACTGCCCTAGCGTGTGTGGTATCATGTCTAGATGGGCGGGTTCAAAATCTCCGGAGAAAAATTCCGCCGGATCCTATTGGTTCACCGATCTGTCCGTCAGCCCCCGCCCCGCCCCGCCCCGCCCCGCGCCCCTCCTCCTCCTCCAATGTATGGCATTGAGAGCCCTGACGTCACAACATTTGGAGCGACGCCCACTGCACTTGGGGAAATGAAACACTTCCTATGCCCGGAACATCAACTGGTTGGTCCAGGCTTTTATTTTTTAGCAAAAATAAAAAATTTAAGCCTGGAGATCGAGGCTACTCTGACTCAGACATAACCACAAATAAACCCTATACGCAATATATAGGCATATATGGAGATACGGTTGTCTTTGAGCCACAGATCCAACTGCTTTGCTCATATATGGTCACGTGCATATTTGGGACTTCAAACTCGGCGTGCGCATCGGCAAGGACTAGAGGGAGTGCAGTGCCCGCCGCCGAGTCGATAATAGAGAGGGCACCGGAAATCCCCGCCCATCCACTTGCATTGAGTTGCTCACCCAGCGCAAATCACCCCTTCTTCCGGGTTGTGAAATGTGACGGGCGGGGCCTATTTGGGGCTTCTGTGACAGGTTATGTGTCACGTAGGTGACGTGTTTTGCTCGTCACCTCGTGCACAAGCTTGTGAGTCGAGCCCATTGGTCGAAACCGTTTTCGCTCATTTGTGACAGTAGCCCCAGGCCGTTTTAAGCTGCAGTACCTACCTATGAATGACCATCATGTACACTTGCGCCAATATACGCATGTATGGGCATGCCAATATACAAGGTATGGCTATATACTAATGACATCAGGGATCTTTATATATAGTCATAAATGGGACAAGGACTGACAGATACAGAGATCTCCATATATGGGCACAAAAGATATACAGACAGACATGACTCAGACAAGTTGGTCGGATCGGCCATGCGACCTAGGTTTAAACCTATTCCGTCCGACATTCGGACAGGGTAGGCATTAACTAAAAAATAATGTCATTCAGAAATTCAGAACTAAGTTCGGACACTCTTGCAGCTCTGAGATGTTCTGACTATCCGAAGAAGGTTTGGACTGTGTGATTGGCCAGAAGGTGTGACCATGCATATAAACGCGACCATACACCTACAGTATGATAAATTTCCTGCAGTGCGTCAAAGGGATATCCAGGTCTGAAAACCTTCCAGCCCTGCATGGCTTTACACAGCTTCAGTGGACCGAGTGACTGACGGAGCGAACCGCAGTGTTGCCTAGCAGATTCATTGAGAAGATTACTGTGTGGGCACGGTCTGGAGTTCAGAACTCTTCTGAGTTCTGTGGCAGTATGTATCACTTTCGTCCTCTCAGAACTTTCTTCGGGTCGGCCAGCCGAAAAAAGTTCGGATGTCGGTTGGAAGTATGTAAACCGTTTACACTCCTAAACTATTACTCTCCTACTTTGGTCTCTTTGGCTTTATGTTTCATCTTGATGTCAGCTGCTCTATGTTGTTCCATTTTTCTCCCCCTGTAGGGACGCTCTATCTTCACTCTGGTTTGAATCATCAATCAGTGATTTGATAAAATATCACTGATTTTCAGATTTTCAAGATCAAGATTCGGACAGACCTTGAACAATTTACAATTTAGTCATTTAGCAGACGCTCTTAATCCAGAGCGATTTACAGTAAGCATGGACAACACAAGGTAATACATCAAATACATAGAAATAGTAATCTAGGATCATAAGCCAAGAACCTATCACCAGTCTAACAGTAGAATATCCCAAAAATCTATAATCTGTACATTGAAACTATACACACTAGGATGCCAGGTCAGGTTAAGGGTCCATTTGGTTCCTATTCCTAATTATCAATAATTTAGCTGGGGACCCCCTGGAACCCCCTCAAGGACCCCTGGGAGTCCCCAGACCCAACCACTGGTATAAGACCGTAGATTTATTGGGTTTCAATCGCAGGGCTAATTTATACTTGGATGCGTCGTGTTGTGTTACTATTTTCAACTGAAAAATGTGGTGACGTGTTTTTCACTTGAAAAATATGGCTTCTGGGAACCATTTAGAGGGATGCTAGAGTGGAGTAGAGTGACAAATATAGTGTGGTTGAAGATAAAACAGGATGTGGTAGCTGTTTTGGAAGAGTTGTCGACACACAATGGAGTACTTAGGTAACCCAGCCAGGAGGGAGTCACAGTCGTCTGGATAGGATATAGGGGGGGAAAAAATCGTTTCTGTGGAGAAACAAACTTGCAGGACTGGGCTGTGATGATGGGTGATGTAAAACAATAGTGATTGGGAATTTGTGAAGTGGGAGGAACGCAGGAGAAATGTTCCTTTAATGATAAATGTGATAAATTAACCACATGAATCCTAGCGTCCCAATTACGTTGTATTGCGACGCATTGTGAACTTGTAGATATTAGTAGCTAGTAGCTATTTTCGGTAAAGATATTTGATTTAGAGTGAAAGACACATTGAGAGATTGAAAATGACAGCTGTCATCCAACAAGCCTTTACCCTCCCATAAAGTTTATGAGAGGAAACATTGATGTGTCTCAGCAGTGTTATACAAAAACAGCCTATACCAGAAAGTACTGTAGGCTAGTTTAATACATTTAACTTGTCACAACCTATATTTTACAGGCTATGGTCGCAACGTGTCATGACCTTCAAGTGGTCTGTCTATTGTCTATTTTGTTTCATGTTCAATCAATGTCATGGCTGGATGCTGAGAGTGTGGAGAGGCATTCTCTGTGTCTACACACAGCATTTTGGAACTTGATACAATCTTAATTAAACATTTTTTTCAATATTTCAGTAATGTGCATGGAACAAACGTCTATTGATTTAACAGCATTTTGTGGATGTCAAAATATTCAGGCTGAAGAAAGAAAGAAAAGAGAGAAAGAAAGAAAGAAAGAAAGAAAGAGTCAATCCATGTTGAAAATATAATGGAAAGGATTCAGTATAGAATTGTCAACTGCTGTCTCTTTTCAGGTCCACTGGGGAGATAAAGGCTCTACTGAGGAGGGGGCTAAACTGGAGATGGCCAAACATGGCCGTGTGGTGAAGCCTGCACAGGAGTATGACCCACTTCCACTACGTACATACAACAATGGCATGCATAAACCTATGCACTCCCGAAAGTGGTATTCCCCTATCAAGGTACAGCAATTCAGACACCCTTTCACATGCACTACACAAGATGAATTAGAGAAACTCTTCAGTTACACAATTCAGAGGATTTCATAAAAAAATCTCAGTAACTATCATTTAAATTCTGACAAGATTATCTTACATTTTGCGGTAAACCGGTTTCTTCGTGCGGGCATTCAGGGGGCAAAACCGCTTTTACTGAAACCTGCTGTGATTAGAGTCAGCTAGAGCAATATGGTTCTCAAGATGGGGTCCGGGGACCACCAGGGATCCCTGAGGGGGTCCCCAGCCAAATTAGCTAACATAGCATCAAAATCAATTAACCAATTTAAACCTATATGATCTACAAGCTCATACAACACATCGCATTTTTTAAAATATTTTAAAAACATTTTAACAACACAAATCTTGTATGGGGTCCCTGGCAACAAATATAATACAGATTCATTTAAGGTCCTTGAAAAGAAAACGTTTGAGAACCACTGAGCTAATGTAAGGAGCTACAGTAATGTGACGTCAAAGTCTTTCTCAAACTAGAAAGATGCATTCCATATACAGTATGCAGCTGTAAAGAGCGCTGCTTTCTGCCGCTTAGTTGTGCAGAAACCCATCTATGCTCCTAATTTCAAAATGTGATTCCTATTCCAGATGGATTTAAATACACTTTGCAATATAGGCCCTTTTATTATGATGAAACTCTAGAAGCTGAAACTATGTTCAGTTTCTATAAGCTGTGAGCCGTGTGTTACCAAGAAACGGTTAATGTCATTTGTTTCATAATGTATTATTAGTCAGCTGGATCAACAGTAATAAGAACCAGACATGGAATGAACTAAGCTCTGGATATGAGATCTGTTGAGCTGGTGTTATTCCCAAGAAAATATGCTCTCGTCTGTTTGACTGTGCCTTTTTGCATGCAATATATTATGTGACAGAGCTATATAGGCAAGCACAAGTGGAAGCTATTATTGTACAGAGTGTCAGGCAAGGCAAACATGTGAATTCAATGTCAGACAGATGGGCTACAAATTCAGAAATGACAGAATGACAAAACATTTGCTAAAATTGCTTACATTTAAATTTAAACCACATTAACACTAGGCATCTGTACCTTTTTCAGCCATTCAAAATAGTTGTTCATTTATTATTAGCTCACAGTGTGTCATGATGTGATGCGTCGTGAGCTTGTAGATTGGCTATTTTTGCGATTTGTTGTACGCTGAAGTATATATGGCTTAAGGGGTTAATGGCCATTCTTACTTGCTTATGGTTGGATATTGTTGCAACTGCTCAACATATTTAATAGATTATCATCTCAAACCATCTTGGTTTAGGGAAAGTTGGATGCCCTGTGTGTGTTCATGAGGAGAGGCTATGATCGAGTGTCTGTGATGCGACCTCATCCTGGGGACAAGGTGAGCAACAAACCACACAACCATTTGAAGTCCCTGATCTAAACTGATAGAAATGTAGTGACACTGCAAGTTTAATCAGATTATTATTATTGTTGTTGTTGTTGTAAAGAACCATGATTAGTCTTATTTTATTGTTGTAGACAGACAAAACGTTTAATGAATGCAGTTAATAACATTGTTAATGTCTTCTCTTGACAGGCAGACTTTTTGCCAGATATACACTAAATAATCTTAGAAAAAGGCAGTGAAGGATCTGGAACCAAGGCTTGACACAGGATAAAAACTAACCCAAAAAAATGTAGAAACCATTGACTGACAAAATCTCTTCTCTCTAAAAAAAAAAAAATCACATCTGTACCTAATCATATGGACAAACAGAAGTAGTAACTATGATGAAGACCCTAACAGAAATCGCATACAGATAAAGGCGATTTACCATAATAAACTAGATTTAGCAAGCATTACTATTCTCCTGAGCCTGTAGGAATGCTCTTGCCTGCAAAAGCCATTAAGTGCAGATGATACTGTACCTACCTCCCCCTACTCCTCCTCACTTCAGCATGGCGGCCTTGGCAGACCAGCTGTTTTCTTCCATGACCAGGACTAGCATAGGCATTTCCTCTTTCCATCTACTCGAAGTTCTACCCTACTAAATCTGCCAAACAATTGCTTTGCCACAGTATCTAGCCACAGAACTTTCATAGCAAGCCGATTCAGCACAGGTTTTTGTTCCTAACCGTAGCAACATTTCACATATTTTGTTGCATAGGTTACGAAACCTGGAGTTTACTATGTATGACAAATGAGCCCATAAACCGATGACCTATGCTTTATGATTGACAATTAATCATGCTTTGTTTTCCTTTCTTAATTACAGGGCAAGTGCATTAACTTCACCCGTACCAAATCCTACCCTGCTCCTCGCTATCCGATCTACAACCATCCCTCTACACCCATCTACACTTTGCCTCACAGTTACAGCCGTGGCCCCTCACCGCATCCCCTCACTGATGTGCCCCCATCGCCAACGTCTACTCTCCCCCCACTGCCCTCCACTCCTCCCCCCGCCTCTGTCACTCCTCCGCCTTACACTCCACCCCCAAACAGAGCGCTACCCCCAACCACCATGTTGCATGCTCCCCCTACCCCTCCCCTCCTTTGCTCCTCCACACCCCCCTCCCCAACTGGCTCTCTGCCCCCGCTGCCTCAAGAACCGCCCCCTTGTAGAGCCCCTCCTCCATCTCGTCCTCCACCACGCCCCTCTCATTAGAACTCTGCAGATGACAACCACAAATGTCAAATGTCAAATAAATCATGCATAAACTACAGGGTCACCTGAAAAATAAAAGTCAAGAACAGTAGAAATAAACTAACAGGAAGAGCGTATTGCTGTTAAGGCCAAAAGTGGAGTTACACAACCCCTAGACCAGTGTTTTTCAAACTTTTTGTGCCTAAAGCACACCAATGGGCAAATCAAAATCAATCAAGTCACACCTATTTTCATAGCGAAAATAGCCAAGCTCACAACACGTTACAGCATGGCGTGTTTCTGAGTTTGTAAAAAAAGAAAAAAAAGAAAGCGGTATCAGATTGAAAGCGGTTCAAATTAAATACAATTTAGTGTAGAGAATTTGCCTCTGAATTGGGAAAGGAGTGCACACAAAGTACTGATATAGTACATAAAGAAAATATTCATAACTTTTTGTAGTTAAAGGGATACTTCACTCTCGGGCCGGGGACACATTTAAAAAAAATATTAAAAATAAATGAAAAAAGTTATGGAAAATTCATGGCCCCCTCACGGATTAGTAGGACACTCTAATGCGTGAGGGGGCCATGAATTTTCCATAACTTTTTTCATTTATTTTTAATATTTTTTTTAAATGTGTCCCCGGCCCTAAAGTGAAGTATCCCTTTAAATGGCTAATATATGACACGGGTTCCTATGATGTCCCATGTACTCTCCTTTACCTTATAGCAGTTATGCATTTAGTGTAGTAAGCCCAGCTTTGTCTATCAAGAAGACTGGTAGAGCTAAGCAATCAACGCTTACTTAAAGCTGCAGTCTGGAACTTATTTAATGAATAATACATGATTTACACATTTTTGCAGTGGTTGGTGGTGGTCTCCCAACTCTTCCATTGAGAAATGGAGACCCTGGTGTCGGGTAGGACACCTGCTGGTTGACAAGTAGTACTACCTGAAGTTCATAAGCACAATATCTCCCCTGGCCTATTTTTCAACCCCAAAAAATAAAAAAGCCTGGGTACCGAGGCTACCCCTGGCCAAGCTAGGATTCTGTCTTGTAAGAGTGGTTGAAGTTTGTTGAAATCCCAGGTAGGACATGAAACCTACGGATTGCATCTTTAAGATAAATGTGTCATGTTTCTGGTATCAACTCAGGAGTTCTGTTATGTCTAGAGTTTATATTTGCATTCTATTATTTGCTTGATTTGAATTAGATCTTGTGATCTGATGCAATCTTATCACTGCTTTGCGCAGTAAAGCACAATGATAATCAGTTTGAACAGCAGGGAAAGAAAAACTAAAGGGCTCAGCATTTGACTCATGTGTTTTATACATGTATCTCTGGTTGGCATTTCTTATCATTTTATGTGCTTTATTTTTTTTCTTTGAAAGATATATGATTTGTGAATGAATACTTCAATAAATAATTAAATGTAGCCTATACTGCAAATGATGTCTAATTTCATGAATAAATATAGTACAATTAATTAGTTAAACTATATGAGCAATAGTAAGGTGTAGAGTCTTCTATACTAGTTTTAGTATTACAGCAGTGTTTTAACTTACTGCAAGTGAATATCAGCAATATTCTGGCTAGTATGATGCCTAAGTATAATGCCTCCAAAAAAGAGAGCACCAAAGAAGTTCAAGAACTTGAGCAATCTTTATGAAACACAAACATTGCGGCTGACTTTATGTACTAAGGAATCGTTTCCTGCTTTAAAAAAACTAAATTTCCTTGCAAGGTAATTGAAATGCATATTCTCAGTAACCTTGTATAAGGTTCACAGTCCATGTGGTTGATATCCAGGTGACAAAATGGTTGTTTTGCACCAATGGTTACCGAAATAGAGTTTAAAATTATTTTAATTAAAATAATCGCTGCTCATATTTTACAAGCCTGAACAGTGACTCTCATCATCAAGGCTCTAATAACAACCCCACTTAGCCAGGTTATGAATAACTTCATCTAAAAACGTATTACACCTGGAAGCAGATGCAACACAAATCCAAATATTACTTTTGACATCGCTCGTACTTAGAGTTTCAGTCTCTTTATTTCATGGTAATTCTTTTAGCAATTTAATAGTGTCATTATTTGACAGATGGAGACCAAATCAAAATCCTGTGGGCAGTGAGCTCATAGAGGCGTGTGTGAAAAATGCCAGAACCAGCAGCAGCAGGATTGGTGGCAGACAACTAAACCAATAAAAATAAAACCCAGCCGTGATGCCATGGTTTTCTGAAATGCAGTTCTACTGAGCAAGGAGTGATGGGATTCAAGAAGATCAAGGCATTCTATTTGTCTGTTATTACAAAATGTTGCATTCCCAGCAGATATACATGTTTTTTAGAATAAGACTAAGAAAGTGTTATGTGAACTATTTGAAATATTTGTTATTAGTTCTTAGTCAAAATAAAAGAAAACATAGCATTCTCTGGACAAGAAAGCGAGACTTGAAGTTCTGTCAGGAAACACTTATGTCATTAGCTAACCATTTATTGCATATGGAGATGGCAATACAGTATTACTGCTATATTACTACTCTTGGGGATGCTCCCTGCTGCAGCAATACAAGTATACTGTAACAAAACAGAGTCTAAACCCTCCCATGGGCATACAGTTACAAGTAAAATGCCTGGGTGCCGTATAGAGCAGAACCAAAGCAAGTGAAAGCTGGGGTGCAGGTTTTGCAGCAGCAGTAGCAGTATTAAGTTATACATATCCACATAGAGTGAGTGTGAAAGCATGTAAATAGACCGCCCAATAAGTGCAGAGAAATACGTGATGGGAGTGATACGCTGGCTAGTGCCCTCACAGAACTAGCCAATTTTTATGATCTTATATTAAGCTGTTTATTTTAGAGTTCCTGGGACAGCCTGGTTTTCATCCAAAAATAACTAATTTGTGAATGATTTCATAAATTAGTGATATATTATTAGTCAAATACGTTGCTTAACACTACTCAAAATGATGCATGAAGTCCAGCCACACTGGGCATTTTTTTCAAGATCCATGAAAAGAAAAGAGGACTACTGTGTCTGAACTCATGTCTGAACTAGCAAAAATTATGCAGGATAAATAACAGTATAATTTCCTCATTCTGGTTCGTAAGTTAATAGTGTGATGTTTAAATTCTAAGAATATCTTAAAAGTCCTCATCATAAGAAAATTCCCACTAATACAAAATTGTTATTCCTATGATAATACAGAAGTTTCACATGGATATGGGCTAGTTTTCTGTTTCACAGATGACCGTAGTGAAATACATATATTAATGAATCTGCAGTCTCCATTCCATTGTCAGTGTATCAACTCTAGGTGTTAATAACCACTTAAATATTTGACATTGGTCTTAGATTAATTGGATGTGAAATGTGTTAAATATGTCTTTCTGGCTGAATTGTCCACTGGACCCAAATTTTATTGGCGAGGAACTGAATCAGTGGAAGGTATAGTCTCGCTTAAAACTTGGATACCTTTGAGCAGATGAGAGATTTGAGATTATATAATATGTGAATCCTGTTTTGATAAATGGTGCATAAAGGGCACATTTATAGCGCCTTTATCCAAAAGAATTTACAATGTGCATTCACCCATTCACATTCACACATTCACACACCGACAGCAGATGCAAGGCATCAATCTGCTCATCGGGAGCAGTTACTGTATGGGTTCAATGTCTTGCTCAAGAACACTTCGACAGTAACACAGGGGGAGCATATCGATCGAACCGGGAATCTTTCGATTCCCAAGCGGCCACTCTATCTCCTCCTGAGCCACTGCCGCCCCATGAGGTGGATTTAAACATTAAAAGAACAATAATCCAATTTTATAAAGAACTTTTTGTACAAACTGGACGGTCTGTACTGTAGGGTGGGGAGTCCTCCCCTCCCCTTTAAACATGGGGTGGCTCATCTCGACACATTTTGGTAAGATGAGCATGTTTAACCCTTGCATTGTGTTAGAAACCTGCATACACTTTTGGTGTTAGCGGGTCAAATTTAACCAGTGATTTAACTCAGCCCAAAATACTAAAAAAATATTTTTTTTCATTTATTTTTTTCTCCCACCTCATAGCTGACTTGTTATGCATTCATATCCATGTAAACACTTTGTAAAATATTATTTTGGATTAGGGTTAGGGTGTCATCTTTCAATATATCTCGTTTTATATTACATTTCCTATAATGAAGACAATGGATAATGATGTTATCTAGCTATAATAGACTAATATTAGAAAGCTTTTTTTTTAAATAATTGTTTTAGTTTTTTAACTTTAATTTTTTTTCATATTAAAGATAGTGACAATTAGGTATTAAGGGACAAAATGTATCCGTATACCATAGAAGGTAAAAAGTCATTTATTTTTCATAAACCCAAACTTTATTTTACTCCTAATAGCTTGTATTACTACTAGCTAAAAGTTTGTCTCACTCTCAAACATGTAAACATTGAATATTGACAATTCGAGGGGAATTGAGCCACACTTCAAATTTGACCCTTAACACCACAGATGTCACTTTTTTTTAATAGAGACCATCAGAATGAACTAAAACGGTGGTAATTAATTTTGTTGCATTAAAATAGCTGTTTCTGAGGATATCATGAAGCCTTGTTCCAATAAAGAAATGTAAAGGGTACTTTTTACATATTTAAACTTGAAAACGGGTCAAAAATTACCCTAACACAATGGAAGGGATAAAGAAATCCAAAAACTAAATGCAGTACGCAGTACCAGGTGGATCGTAAAAGTATTACAGCAGACAAGTGATGGCTTGGATCATATAGTGTACATCATGAATGAACTAGAGCCAAAATTGTGTTTCTTTTTGTCATGTGAAGTGATTTTATTGAGCTCATAAATAATGAGCCCAGTGTCAGAGGGGGAGTAGATCATTGTAACGTGGTATCACACATCTGGTAGTGAAAAAATGCTTGAGGTTACGGCTGAAATGTGATATTTAGTCTGTACTGCTACTGCTAGTTCTGACTGTGGCTATGGGGTAAGACGAACTGGGTTTGTTGGCCCTACTGTATATTAAATATTTATAAAAATATATACGCTACTGTATGTCTTAAAAAATGTGTACACCACATGGCTTTCTTATTTCATACATAGTCTATAGTTTATGAGAAGACAGAAAGGCTGTGCTTTTCGTAAAAAATAAATACAATTATTATACATTTTCGATTATAGAATGGGAACATAGCTTTATTGCATGATCAACTTACCCCACACTGTGGTAAGTTGTGCCAAAGGAACACTTTTCCAGTTATCAATAATTTGTGAACTACATCTATAGGCAAATTGTTTTTGTTTCTATGGGTGCACAAGAACCTTAAGTATGCTGTATTGTTTCATTATTGTATCTAAAGTTGTATTGTTTTGACCGTGATAATGCATCCTGTAATTCCTTACAGGAAGCATTTTCTACTTGTTCTGTGTGGTGTAAACATGGGGCAAATACACTGATTGACTGAAAATACACAGGTTGTTTAAAACTAAAAGTTCACTTTTGTTTTATTATTTGAATATTTTTTTAACTGATCTTTGTTCATTGCATTGTGATCTCATGAGGATTGACAATCAGTCTGATATCAGGCAAAATATTGTAAACACAAAATATTGAGTTTATAAAAGCTGAGGAAGGAATTATCTTCCAGTATTCACTAAATAATTGCTTAACACTATTTGTAACGACGGCAGCTAGCATTCTAAAATGATGAACCCACTAATCAAGACCATCTTTAATGCACTTCCATGATCATGAATAGCATGACTCCTTATAAAGTGCTGTAATGGTGCACTAATGTGTTCAGTCTGAACGCAAGTCAGACAGCTGAGGTAGAACAAGTTCATTACATGAGTTAATTACTGTATATGCTTAAAGAGAACAAGACAACTATAATACTGGACTCATCAGAAGTAAACCTGTAAAATAATAATTGAAGAGTGTCTACAGTATATAACTCTTAAGTTGGGTGTCATACCTCTCTTGTTTACAGATTATAAGCAATTTTCAAGTGAAAATTGGGACATAATGCGTAACAGTTAATTATTTCTTATTTAAGTACCCAGCTAAATCCTCCATGTTAACCCTGCGGGTCCATTTGGTTACATTTGCACACTCACAGAGTAAAATGAACACACTGATTTGGGGGACTTGGGGTTAAGGCTTGCCTTGAGAGCATCTTGGTTGAAAGGGTGCTCTAGTGAAGGGGTCTACCAGCGCTCTTCCCCCTATGGTCCAGGAGTGCAGAGGTCCTACTGCTACTGACCCGATGGCTGCCTGCTGTCCAATACTGGAGACCACACGGTGCGCCGCCACTGGCTGCTGGAGCAGAGGCGTTTCTGGGTATTGCAAATACACGGGAGGGGCCTGACTGGTGCAATGCTGAGAAGTAGCAAGAGCTAACATGGAGCACGGGAGGCCTCTTTCACCAGGATGATTCTGGCATGGGGACTCTGTATTGTGCATAGACTGTGACAGGTGAGTGTCTGCAACACTGGCTATGGCAGATGCCAGTCTCCTCCCAAAAGGTGCCTGAAGGAAAACATCTACTGGATCGTTGGGTTTATGGGAGACTGGGGAGCTGGTGACCACTTTCCTATTGTTGCCTTTTCCTGACACTTTGAAAGGAGCCAGTTGGAAGACATCAGAGATCACTTGGTTGTTTGCAGGGGGATGTTTGGGTAGCTGTTCAGGTTTGAATGGCTTTGCTGGCATTGCATGAGACCGTTGAGATGTGCTCTCATCTGACGATATTCCACATGGGGCCTCGGTCCTTTGCTCACTCTTCTGCCCATAATTCTCCGGAGTCTGCATAGAAGTCATAGCCTCGGCTGCAAGAATGATACTACAACTATTAGGCTCCATCTGCAGTTCTGTAGGGAAAAAATACATATAATGTAGATATTAAAGATGATATAGAGACGTTAAATCAATGCTGCCAGAACATTGCCAAACAATCATTCTCCCTAATTTGCCAAACGTATGCCTCGTTAGGGTAACCAGAACGGTTTCCCCAAAACACGGTCGCCCCAAAACACGCTCGGCCACATTTTTAGCGGGTCGCTCGCCCCCAGCCGACCTTTCTGACGTCACCATATTTGACCCAGGACGAACGTGATTTGGGGCGACCGTTCTTGTATTCCTCGTTAGTTATAGGCTGCTGTAGCCTACGGATTAAACAAGTGTTCTGTGTTAACAAACATGTTTACAAAATAAAGTATCATTTTTATTATCATTAGGGCTTTGATGCATATTCTAAACATGATGGCTGCAGTTGTGGTGCTTCACAAGTCACGACATCACCAGTCATATTGAAAAAGGAGTGCTTGTTTTCTTCGATTCACCACCCGGGAGGGGCTAGGGCCATGACCACACGCGAGGCGGTGTTGACGTCTCGGAGGTACTGAGACTAGGGGTACGATGATTTACGATTCTGTCCCTATTGGGACATAACTCGGACGGCGCTGAGTCAGCTGAAGGTGACTTCGCAACGTTCGGCACGGCGACTCGCTTGGCGGTGCCTCTCGTGGCTTAAGTCCCCTTCAGACGCCACGCCTCCATCGGTGAAAACGAGTGCACCTTTTTCAATCTGACTAGCTTTCCAATCATACTGTAGCATAGACACACACACACATACACACACAGTATATAGAGCGGATATTATATTTTGACTGCAAGCATTTGACTGAAGCAAGCTTCCATTGTTGGCTTCATGTGGACGAACAGATGCTGATGAAAAGACACACGCACAAAAAAAGTAAAATATACAGATAAAAGGTATTTCAAGCAACATCAACAGCGGTGTGTCTAAACAGATGTGAGGATTTCCAGGAGAAAAACTAACTTTACAGCATACAAGCTTTATTCCACATAGCTCAACATGTCTGACAACCAGGCGCCCTCTTGAGGTGATCACATGTTACAACATGTGCATTTCTCAGACTACAAACAGCATGTCACCATTTAACCACATCATCCCACTTTTGGGCATGTCGTTATAGCTGAAAGTTTTCGAAACCTTTCAAAAATAGAAGTAGTAGCCACATACTCTTGATAGACTGACACTGTCATATGACGAAGTATAAAATAGAGCTTGTTTAAGTATTGTAATAGATTCCTTTCATACTTTAGAAGATTGCACACACATGCTGGGATGGAACATAAAATTGGAAGTAGCCTCCATAGATCAGTGGTTCCCAAACAGTGTGCCAAGGCACTGACACTGGTGTGCCGTAAGACAAGGTCAGGTGCGCCTTGTGTTTTTTTGACAACCACTCATTGATAGCATTCGAAGCCGGTGATCTCTGCCAGACTGAAGGCCGGGTATGGATATGTTTGCCCCTGTCCGTGTGTGTGCGTGTGTGTCTGTGATTATGGAGCTAATCTTGCAAACCGCTGCCAGTAGACCATGGAAGACAACCAACTTTTTCAAATAGGCCTGATGTGGTGTTATACCAGCCTGTAACTCTTTAACCGTAAGTCCTACAAATGTTCTTTTCCTTGGATTCGTTAGAGGTTGAGGGGCCTCTCCAGAGCGGACATCCAAAAGCATGTATACTTCTGCCCATAGGGGTGCTACAAATGCCAAAAGTATGCCGAAGTATGTCATGGTAAACGCTATTTGCCCCGCAGCTTCCTCGGGTCCTGACGGCTACAACCCACGATTTATACAGCCTTGGGTAGGCCACCCAGCCTGGTGGAGATATGCACTCTGCAGATTTTTTTTTAAATTATAACCATATCAGGCATTTGTGACCCATCTGGTTTGATGTCATTTGTCAAAGTTTTAAAATAAATTCCTGAATTATTTTGTTAATAATAGTTGTTTGTCAACTTTAATTTGGCATTAGTAAATAATAAATGTTTACAGAGTGATAAGTGCAATAACACGAGTTATAGAGGCTACTTTGCAAGGATATAAAATATGAATACATATGTGTCTTAAGATTTTGACTTGCCCTTTGGTGTGCCTTGGGCAAAAACGTTTGAAAACCACTGGCCTAGACAGACAGACAAAGAGGAATGATGGGGCCAATATCTGTTCCTACCTGTTAGAATTACTGTTATCTGCTGTCCATGTAGCCCCATCTGTAACCTCCCCCTTCACTGTAGCTCTGGGACTAGGTCACATACAGCGTTAACATCCAGAATAGTTGGGGGTTATAATGGTGTTTTTACGGCATTTGGAGTCATAGCCTATACGTCATAGATATGTCATAGACTGATGTCACCGGCTGGCCATTAAAGCCGAGATCGACACTGGATTAGATTATTCTTTTTAATCTGAAGCTATTGAGGTATGATCCTATGGATGTCTGTAGTAAAAACAATGTGGCAAATTGATATTCTGCTGTGAAACAATTGTTTAAATCTTTTGTTTTTAGACAGCCTGTACAGAATTCAACACATATCCGGCGTGTGTGTGTATGTCTGTGAGTGATAATCCATAATAAAATCCTAATCCATAACAATGTGATATCTTTACCACTCAGTAAAAATGTACAATTAATACTCACAGTGCGTTAACATTCACATTTGTATTTTATTTGCCATCCCTTTTTAAATTCTTTTTTTTTATTCATCTCACAAAAATAGAAGGAGCACACAATATCACAGCTCGGACGCAGGTTTGGGTGCCATACAGATTTTTTTTTTCTCGAAACACTCAAGTATCAGGTAATTGACAGCTTTTTACTTTTGGCAGAACAATGGGAACATAAGGGGCTTCTGTTACACATAAGGACTATTCTACCTGCTTGGCATAACCTCCACAACAGCACATTTGTGCCTACAGGGTTTAAGCTTAAAGCCCAATATATACTTCTTCGTGTGACGGTATCGCACGCCGGAAATAGCCAATCCACAACCTCACAATGCGTTGACGCAATGCATTGCTGAGCTTGTAGATAGGCTATTTTTGGCGAGCGTCACCGCCGTACGGCAGAGTATTAAGGGTTTGCATAGGTTCAAACAGTAACTGCAAATGACTGGGCTGTACAGTGGAAAGGATCAGGAGGCAGAAGAATGAGAACACAAGCCTTCCGTTGCACATACAGTTATCTACATAAGCCTGAGAAACAGTTGCTTTTGAAAATAACAATTTTAGCTTTTTGCATGCGCTATACAATTATTTTGTTTGTTTTTGGGTGAGATCTATCCCAAATACTCCTTCCTCAGCGATTTTGTGTTTGTTTGTGATTAAATCAAATGAAAATATCTCCAAATCCATACTTTAAAAAAACCAAAATAAAGTAAAGGCAAACAAATCAGCACCATTAAAATGCACACGTTAGCATGGAATACACAACGGGGCCGATGTAGTAAAACGGTTAATAACTCTTGTTAGAGTTTAAAAACAACATTAACCACAGACCCTGTGGCAATTTAGCCATATGGAAATTATTTAGTATGATTTATTATTTTAATTTCTTGTCCACTTCTGAAATCGAGAACTTCACCCACATTTGACACAAATACATTTGTGTCACATTTTAAAAGTGTTAATTAGCACATCAAAATGTGCAAAAAGTTAAATTTGCTTGGAGTTATACATCCCAAAGCAACTGAAGATGGGGAAAACATTTTACAAAAAAAAAAAGAAAAAAGAGTAACAACATTGGATTTGATGCCTTGCAATCCTTGCTTTTAACTTTACTGCAGATGAGGCGGATTATTTTTCTTTCTTGCAGTACAACTTAAGGCTGCAGTCCTATACTATACTATACATACTGTACGATATTATAGTAGAATTTGTATTTCTTTACTCTCTGCTTCAGTAAGGGCCCATTGTGAATGAGTCCCCCTCTCTTGTAAGCAACGTTTTCAAAGGCAATGCTGCCCCTGAAGACTAACATGCTTGCAAGTCATTTCCACATTCAGAGAACCTCACACAAGTTGTATCAGTCAACCTTACTGTAACACAAGTCAACTTCAATATGACATTAGTACACAGTAAAAATCCTCAATGTTAATCCAATATAACTCTGCGAGAGTACAGATGGGACCAAAATGGACCCATAAGGGTTCAACAGTACACTCTCAGTTAAATTAACAGGATTTTACAATGTACACACTTCCAAACAACAGTAAGACTGGAGCTCTATAAAGTCAATATGTCAAATTCTCAGAGATTGTGATGCAACTTACTACCTGAGAGAATTTCGAGGGCCTGTGCTTTCAAAGAATGATTTTAATGACAACGTCACATTGTTGCCATATTTGCAGCAAAGGACAACACAAGTAGGATACTGTAAAACACATCCGACAACTCCGGCAATTACTCCATACATACTTATCATAACACTGTACACAAACACTCATTAACATAACATTCAACAACACTGTCATGCTTTTTGATATGGGTTCTGTGATCGCTAAAACCAGTAAAGAAAAGCATAGGCTTACAAAGCACAATTTCAGCAGAATTGTAGTTTTGCCACTGTAGAACAATGACAACGAAATGAATCAGGACTATTTCATCAGGCTGAGCTCCCGTTGCGTAGTAAACGATCAAATGTTTTGTTTTTTTTTACAAATAAAAACTTACAGCAATCTACATACAGTAGCTGTAAACCAACATGACATGGGCTCGTTCAATTTCCACAAAATAATTAGAGATAAAACACAAAACCTAATCTCCAAATTTAGGCAAAGACTAGGATTGTCAACTGTATACTTTGCTGTTCTGACTGAGTTATTGAGATGATATGGGGGAAGAAAAAACTAATCTTAAACACACAGTTTCACAAGGAGGAATAAGATATATAGAATTATTCAATATTCTTCAATGATAATATTATCATAATTTTATTATAGACTAATATGTATTTCATACATTCATTCTCTAACACTCTATTTATATTAACATTTATTAACAGGAAACTATGAATTTATTTATATTATATATAGATTTTTTTCATTTTCATCACTTTTCCCACAAGTAAACCTTTATGACAGACAAAACAGACAATGACTTTTATATATACACAAGAATAACCAATCATATGGTCAATGGATCAGAGCCTGCAGGGACTGCAGATATATATTTACATAATCTAAGAGTAAACAAATGACAGGAATGTAGGATGCACAATGTGGAATGGCTGTGCAAGAAGGTGCAGTCTAAAAAGGGATGAATCTCTAATATATGGTACTAGATGAATTTAAGATGCTTCTATTATATTTTGTCTACCGATTTAGTGCCAAAGGATTGACCTGATGGATGGTCTAAATACATATAACCAGTGTTAGGCAGTAACTTATTAAGTAATATATTAGGGCAATATTACTACTTACTTACGAGTAGTGTAATTAATTACAATTAAAAAAATGGCAAATCCAAGCAACTCTGCATAACTTACTAGGTGTATATATGTATATATATATATATATATATATATATATATATATATATATATATATATATATATATATATATATATATATATATATATATATATATATATAATTATTATTATTATAGTAATATAACAACTAATTACTTTTGAAAACAAGCAATAAGTAAAGTTATATTATTACTTTTTAAAGGATAAATAAGTTAAAGAGTCATTTATTACACTTCCTGAGTAACTTGCCCAACACTGTCATATAACAGATAATTAATTGTAACATGTTCCTATTAGGCTGTTGGCTATTCATAGTATTTCCATGACATTGCATGCATTTCCAACCAATATGGTGCATCGTTATAAACTCTAAATGACTGGTTTCATTTAATAACAAAATTAGACAGTGTAGACTTGCTTGTCTAACAATATTGGCTGTGTGCTGACATAATAGAAATTCAATTCAAGCTCTAAGTCGCAGCGGCTAAATGTAATTGTAATGTATGGGTTCAAAGGATAAGGATTTGATGAGTATTTGTTACGCTTTAAAAAAACTATAAATATTGCCAAACCTTCCCTTCTTAAAGGGCAGGCAGTGATTCACTTGATGAATTCTGTAATCAGGGTCTCTCAAACTATTTATATGCAGGTTATCCCTACAACCTTTCAAGCAGAGGATGGTCTTGTCCTCTGTGTTGATCACTCATTTCCACTCTTAATGTCTGATGGGAGTAGAGCCTGATTTATACTTGTGGGATGGCGTCCCGTGTAAAAAATATCCGATCTACAAGCTGACAATGCACTGCACATCGTAACCCATTGTGAGCTTGTAGATCAGCTATTGCCGGCACGGGACGCCATCGTACGACGGGGTGCAAATTATGCATAACGGGTAAAAGGAAACGTGAGGCAGGTGGTGTTTTGTTTTTATGTTATCAATCTGTAACTGAACGACGGAATATTATCATAATTATTTTTTTTCAGTCTTACTTATGGTATGTTTAAGTTGTCTACGATATTTGATCCATCTTATTAAGTAAAGTCAATAACAATATAGAGTAAGATACAAACAGCAGCCCTGACAGACACAACATGTACACTGCCGTACAAATTAAGCCAGTTGAAAAACATTTGTTACAGCTGGAGACCAACATTTCATTACTTTTCTATGGTTGAGTGGTTCCAGGTTTTACCTAATTGATGATGTGCAAATTATTCATAGGAGAACCGATTTTTTCTTTTTAAAGCAAAAAGGTGTCAAATGTATGTATATATGATAATAATTACAACCACATCTAACTATGCCTAGCCTAGTACATCGCAACAGTGATATTCTTCAGGTTTGCGGCTAGCCACTACGCAATGATGATGAGACAACTGGATCGCAGCCTTGATTTAGAGAAGGTAATGGGTTAATCTTAGTAAAGGATGATATTAGTGCATTGGCCACACTTTTGCCATAGGAACAAATACTTTATGTACAGAGGTCTTAAAGAGAGGATGTGAGCACGATGGGGTGGGATAGATGGGTGATGAAGAGAAGCCAGATGCAAGATTTGTAGAAAGGGTAGGAATGAAAAAGCACTGAAGAGGATTGTGACAATTCTACTGCAGGAATTGGTATGAGGGTATTAGCCAGGGGTTGCAAGTGGGCCTGTCACAATTATTACATTATCGCCTCATTGCGATACCTTTGAATAATCATCAGAATCATTTCCATTCATCTGCATAAATGATTCTGTTGAAACATTTTCAAAAATAGAAATATCAAGATCTACAACCTCACAACGCGTTGCAATTTGACGCGTTGTGAGCTTGTCCGATTGCCATTTCCACTATTCAATACTTTACGTTCATAACATAATATACAATTATTAAATATATGGCTTGGTTTTGGCTATTCTTTGTATATTATTTAACTTATTTGTCACATCTGGCCTGTACAATCTTTCTTTACAAAGACTAAAAGTCAAACAGAAATGTAATTTTTATTTATATATTATTTCTATGTTCCAAAAACACAATGAAATTATTGTTATTGGTATGACAATTAATCGTCGACTAAAATGTGATGATCGTGACAGCCCTAGTTGCAAGGTCGGAGATAGTTATGAGAACAGTGTTGATTGCTGTTATGCTATAATATGCCGGGTCTATAATCCAGTGTTACAGCTTCTATAGGGCCGGGTCTACAGGTCGATGAGCTGGTCCACCAGTAGCAGGGAACGGGCCAAGCTGGAGGGGAGGCTGGACTCAGAGCCACCGCTGTTACTGCGCGAGTGGCCTCCTGAAACATGGCCGGACAGAAGGGAAGGCAAAGGAGGAAGGGCAGGAAAAACCCAGGCAAACAGAAGGACGAAAAGCAAACGAGCAAAAGAGTCACGACAAGCAGCAAGGATCAAGGAGGTTGGGGTGGGGGTGGAAGGAAGGAGGGGGGGAAGAGAGAGAAAGAGAGAGAAAGAAAGAAAAAGGCAAGAAATGTCTATTTACATCTAATGGCCTCAAACCATCCCTTAATCCATTCCAAGACCGGGAACGCATCTGAGTCATTTTAGATTTCTTTGGCATAGTAGATCTACAAGCTCATAGCTTGTAGATCTGCTATTTTTGAATATATATTTTTTATAATTAATATTTATAAGAGGCAAAGATTTGAGTTACAAATGTTCGCTTTAAAAATATATAAATTCAAAGATTTGCACGCATTTTCTTTCAAAAATAGTAGATCTACAAGAGCACTCTGAGCTGCGCTATGAGCTTGTATATCTGCTACTTTTGAATAGACAAAGAAATCTAAAGTGACAAAGATGTGTTCCCTGATTGAATGGGTTAATTAAACCTCTGTGGAAGAAAAGGTGTCTATCTCTTATTAGCAGACCTAACTTTAACTAATGATGTCTTTCAAAAAAAAGGTACGATTTTTAATAATGTACAGTGGAATTATAATTAACGATTGTGCAGCTACCTGAAATCCAACGTGTTCCTAACAGATCAATTGGTTTATAGTTCTGTCTATTCATACAAAAACACAATCGGAAATTGAAATATAGGAGGCAAATCTGAGATAGGAAAGGAAAAACATGATCTAAACGGCCTACCTGTATTTCTGTGAGGCTGTCAAGACTTACCTTGGGAAGCAGAGTTTTTTCGCCCTGTGACTGGGATAGGATCAAACTCATCCTCTGTGCTTGCCTCTGCACTGGTCTGCTGGGGCTCCAATTCTAAGATCAGGAGAGAGGTGTCTGCTGTGGATTTAACCAAATATAAGAATTAGAACCACGGTAAAGTGATGACAGACATTAGATGGCTTTAGAATGAAGGAGGCACAAGTGAGGCAATGATTTCATTGCCTAAAAGTACAGGTTTTCAAAGTGGGGGCACAGGGGGGCCAGCAGGGTAGCCAGTTGGAAAGGAGAGGAAATTAAGGGGGAAAGAAAGATATAGAATATATAAAAATATATATTGAATACTATTTTATTTAGTTTTTTTTCTCAATTCAAATTCAATGCATAAGATTATTGTGAAAGTTCAACCTCTTTCAACCTGGTGTCCCTATTTTTGGACACGTCATAGTTAATATATGTTCTTTTAAATAGCGCAAATAACATATCTACAAGCTCACAAGACGTTGCAATGCGATGCATTGAGATGCATAGTGTAGTGTTGTGAGCTTGTAGATTGCTACATTAGCTCATTTCTTTAAGCCATTTCGCAATAGGGGAGCCACAGCTAGAGGCAAGGGATATTTGGGAACCCATGCACTAAAGCTTTTACAGATGGTTCTGCTGTGGTAAATTCCTTATAAGTGGAACCAACTGCTCCCCGACTGCTGTATTAAGTACTCCTAATAGTTAGGATGGGAAATGCAGAGGAGAAATTCTACGTATGTGTAACTGTACGCCAGCCAGGAGGCGTACATTATGCCTCGAGGCCAGGGGGAGATGTGATTTTCAAAAAGTCTAAATGGCGGAAAATCTATCTAGACGCCAATGGCCGTGGCTCATTTGGATAGATTTGTCTGGAAATTTGTTCAAAGTTATAGGCCTTGGCCCGGACGGTTGGCGTAACAGTCTGGGCACCTAGGTGTCGCGGGTTCGACTCCCGATCCCGACGACCTTTGCTGCGTGTCTCCCCCCCATCTCTCCCCATTTCCTGTCAGTCTACTGTTCCTATTAATAAAGGCAGAAAAAGCCCCCAAAAATGTCTTTAAAAACGTATAGGCCAAAACATATTTTTTTTTGTTATAGCAACTCCATCGGGCCGATTGGGATCATATTTGTTGAGAAAGTAATGCACACTACTTGCAATCATTGGTGAAAAATGTATGTCTCTACCAACTACAAAACTGTGTAAATGATTAAGTGATTCCATTGAGGGTAACACATACAATTTATACAATAAGAAATAAAAATGTTCCAATATCTCAACGGGCACGCATTTAACAGTTCTATACTCTTCTGGGGAGGTGTACATCCATTTGCTTTAGTCAATTAAGTTTTGAAAACCCCTTTAGAATTTTACCACTTACACCCTACTAAGTTCACGATTAATTTTCACAAATAATTGCTGTTAACGATTTAATTGTGTTTTTTTTTGGAACAAATGGATAAAAACGTATTTTTGTTTGCCTTTTAGGCTTTGTAATCAAAAATTACAAAGGGCAGATATGACAAATAACTGAAATATAAAAATTAATTACAGACATATTTAACAATTTTGTACTTTAAAAAAATAAAAAAAAATAGCAGAAATAGCTGATCTACAATCTTGTAGATCTGCTATTTCTTGGAAAATAATTGTGATTTGGCGATTATGTAATAATTGTGACAGACCTAATAATTGTGATTAGGCGATTATGTAATAATTGTGATTAGGCGATTATGTAATAATTGTGACAGACCTAATAATTGTGATTAGGCGATTATGTAATAATTGTGACAGGTCTATAAGGAAATACCTGCTAGTGGTGGAGCGGGCTCTCCGGACAACTGAAACTGAAAATCATCCAAAGCGCAGGCAGCAGAGGTGGGAGCTGAAGAGGTGGCATTGCTGCCTGCCAGCAGGGCGGGCTGGCAGGAGATCAGAGAGCAATCTAGAAAGTCTAGAGAGTCCTCTGGATTAACTTGATCTGAGACAGAAGACAAGAAGCCAGACAAGGACACGTGTGACTCAACTGTTTTCATTTCAAGAACCCTCTTTGACATGCATTCGGCAACAGACCCCATTTGAAACATTTGTTTAAATCTCTGGGACCCCAATCTACACTGCAAAATAATCAGTGTTTATATAACTATAAAGTACATAATTGACCCTTACGGGTCCATTTGGTTCCATTTTGTACCCTCTCATAGTTACAGAGCCAAAAGGGTCCACTTGGATCTCTGGTGGTCCCCGGACCCGATGTCGAGAAACAGTGCTTTAAATTCATCTTTCTGTTTTTGTTAGATTTTTTTCTCATGTACGTGGAACATCACAAAATTTGACATGTTAAATAATACATTCACACAAGCACAGTACAAAGTGATCTGACAGTAATCTGTCAGATCATTAATGGACCTAGATCTGAAAATTAATGACTTACTGCCATCTAGAGGTAAATGTCAGCATTGCAAGATAATATATCATCAGGCCAACCACCCCCAGCAACGGTGGTGTGTTCTAGGTTTTTTCGGAGGGTATACCATAATTATTCGCTCGCTCGTGGTCACTGGTCACCGAATGAAATGGTTAGTAGAGGGTATACGTTTTTTTTTTCAAATTGTCTGGGACGGTATACTACGTATATAGCATAACACGGTAGAACACACCACTGCCCAGCACTTTCACACATGACATATTGTACCAATACCACTTTAGTAGGACAGCTTCTTCGAATAATTTGCTAAATTATGACACAGAGGAAGAAAACTTCAAGTCTAGTAAAGTTCTATTAGAGGGGAAGATTTATTGTAGTGGGGTCAGTCAAACATTGCAAGCCCTGTAAAGTCAATGTGTGAGGCCATAACATTTTGTATTTGTCCTACATCTGATGTATATTATGGCATGTATTGGGTAACCACAATATGGCACACACATAATAAAACAAGTATACATCATCTGTTAATATATCTGTGACAGGCCAATATCGGCCAATAAAAACGTCTAACAGGTACTGTACATCAGTCTGTCTCTAGTAGTTTCCGTTCTGCAGCTATGGTGCAATAATAGAATTTGACTCTGAAATCCATACAATCTAGTGCTTTTCAAAATTGTTCCTGTAAAGTGTGAAGCTGCAGGATGACCAGCTAGTTATCAGAAGCTGCAAAATTTTATTATCTTGCATTTTTCCACACATCATCCTACCCTACCTTTCGATTGAGCTGGTGGAGGTTTCACCATATTTTGCCATGGAAAGTTAGAGTCAGCACCAATACGCCTGTTACTTAGCACAAGCTGTACAAATTCCACAGCTGTGTCAAACTTTCAAACACATCATTTGTGTTGCCGATAAGCATAACTGCCCTCAGACTAGAGGTCATTGAGTAAAACCATGGGAAATCTTAACTTGCACAAATGCCTTTATGGGGTATATGCCATTTTTATTTATTGTGTATTCATTCACTACAAAAACAGTATAGGCACTTTATCACGCTTTTAGCATTTTAAAGTAGGGGTTTAGGTATGTTTATACACCAGATATTCACTGACAAGATTTTTTTCACTGACAAAAGAATCATGCATATATTTACTTACAGTTTTAGAGTTTCTATAAAAAATAAGCCTCGGTCTACATGCCTATATTTTGAAATCTGCTGCTTTGTGTGTGCATGTGTGTCAGCTGTTTCCCTTATTTTCTATGGAGAGTGACTCAGTGACACGCTGTAGGGTGATTAGCTCTTTTTAGTCAACCCCACAGCATCCAGTAATTATGTCCGGAGGATTAATGTACGACAGACTTTCATAAACCATGGACATTTTGACATTAAAAAAAAAAGGTTTTGCCTAGGTTGAACGTGCTTAAATACAGAAACAAAATTACCTTTTGCAGACTCTTCCACAGCACCACCAAAGGGGTCAGCCAGTGACAAAAGGTCCGGGAGCAAAAGTGAAGATGTGTCTGGAGATTTGAGTCCTTCAATCAGCTTCCCTAAGGGCCAAGGTGGGGGGAAATATAGGGAACAAAAGAATTAAAGACTCAGTCCATTGAAAATCATGTTTTCCAATCTTTCTCTGTTGTGAGAAAGCCTGGGACAAAGTGGCACTGTCACACTGTAAATAAAACGGTCTTGTGACTGAGTTGTGCCCAGGAGGGTGCGATATAACACTTCTAACAAATCATGGTATATCAGAAGCTGAAAATGACACTCCTAACATCAATCTTCAACAAACCTAGCCATTTGGGCTGTTCTTGGCCACGTGTATACAGGGAGTATACAGGGAGTACAATAGGGGGCTCAGTGCGCAGCCCAGGGGGGCTCCAGTGTTTAGGGTGAGGGTAGCAGAGGTGTACTTGCCCACCCTGACCACTTGGCGTCTGGCAGTCAGGAAGTCCAGTACCCAGTCACAAACTGTAGGGTTCAGTCCCAGGTCTGCCAGATTGCTGGTCAGCCTGGTGGGGACTATGGTGTTAAAGGCAGACCTGTAATCAATAAATAGCAGCCTGACATTTCCCCTCTTTGTTGTTGTCAAGGCGGGAGAGGGTGAGATCATGTACAACCTGGGAGATGGCGTTGTCAGTGGATCTATTCGGGCGGAAGGCAAACTGTAGTGGGTCTAAAGTGATAGGGGGAGAGGAGCAGATGTGATCCTTTACTAGCCTCTCAAAGCACTTTATGACCACTGAGGTCAGTGCTACCGGGTGGTAGTCATTCAGGCCAGCTTGGGAAGCATTCTTGTGTAACAACATACCGGAACAATGGTGGACCTCTTGAAGCACGTGGGGACCACAGACTAAGTCATATACTGTATACTTTACATTTACTGCAACTTTCCAAAGGATACCATTTTTACATGCATTTTCTTTGCATGCAATTACATGAATTGCTTTCAATCAAAGACTGTGATTTCTACCTGGTGTGTCTGAGAGTTCACTGAAGGGATCTGGAACAACCAAGAGTGAGGCTCCTGTGTCCACGTCAATAAGGGAGACTCCTGGGTCCACATCAATTAGGGAGACTCCTGGGTCCACATCAATTAGGGAGACTCCTGGGTCCACATCAATAAGGGAAGCTCCTGTGTCCACGTCAATAAGGGCAGATGGTCTTTCAACTGGAAAGCAGTGATGAACAGCAGACTTAAGTCTGATTCTTATTTAGTTGAGTGCGGGTGTCGCAAATCGGAAAATAGATGATCTACAAGCTCACAACGTGTCACAGCACAACGCTCAGTCAGCTTGTGCTATTTTCTGTGTGCAACACAAAATCAAACAGATCCGTCTTGATCACATGACTATAGAGATCATGTGTACCGATTTGCGTGAAATTTTGATAAAATCTGAAGGAGTAATATCAAAACATTTGTTTTATATAAGTCGGCCTACTGGTGGTGCTATAAAAAGTGAAAGGCCACCTCACGTCTAAAATACACTTTTTGTCCAGAAAAGAAAATGTTTCACCGGAAGGAAAAATCTGGTCAATAGAAAAATGCCATTGACCAGATCTGTAGAGGGCGCAGTGGAGTAAACCAAACACTTTTTTTCCTTTCGATTAAATATTTTCTTTTCTGGACAAAATTTTGACCCGAGGTGGGCGGCTCAGAGTGTTCCCACTAAGTAGAGTAGGCTTTCAACTCCATGAAACCGTCTTTGTTTTGGTGAGTATCGAAAGTGTATTTTTTTTTTTTACTAAAGACGAGACGCTGCGCAGCCTGCGCTACCGCGGGTGTGAGGTAAAGGCTCGAAAGTACGTTAAGGAGAACTCTTTCTAACGCTATGGACCAGAGCTAGCATCTATCTATCAGTTCCAGAAACCTGTATGTGTCTCAGTGTCTGTCTGCGTGTGACTTTTCTGGGCATAACTGAGGCCCCATTTCACTTTAACCTTGGCGTGCGTGTCGCCGATGACATGGGGATGGGTTGTGCCGAGTGGGACAACCCATCCCCAGCCTAATCTCTCAAGACAGATTCTACAAGCAGAATCTGTCAGCACTACTGCCGTAAACATGTAATGTTGTTGTTGTTAGGAATAAACATACAGTAGGAACAACCGGGAGGAAGTGGACTAAGAAAGGGGAGGAGCCTAATCGAGTTCCTGTTTTACACAAAAAAGGAGGTGGTGCCCCCAGAGGCAACAACAAAGGGGGAAAAAAAAGATTACTTTTCTTTTTTTTACAGAATGGGTTCCCAGATTGTCCCCAGCCTAACCCATAGACCAGCAGTTATCCACAAACAAAAATCCACAAATGTCTGTATCTGTCTGTCTGTGGGTCTGCGGAGGACGCACTGAATCTCTGCGTGTGAAGTAGGCAGCCCCAACCCATCGGCTTCACAGATTGGCCACGCTTTGCATAAAGTTTGTGCCGGAGCGATGCTACCACACGTATGATATTGTTATTGATGTCGAATTTGTCACATTATTTTGATGTTTTATGAATGATCATTTTGCCTTTTTATCTATCCCATTGTGAAGCAAGTTCTGCAATATTAAAGCGACTGCTGTCTTACCAGTTTGCTGGACAGTTTCTCGAGGAGACAATGCCTGCAGGCCCGGTATCAAGTCCTCAGAGGATGTTTCGTCAGTTTCTGAAGGCTTGTCTGATAAATACAAAAGTCTAAGTTACATACTGTCCATCAGATGGACTAATTATATATTAATTCATTAATTAAAGGTAGGGTAAGTGATATTTTTGGGTTAAAACAAAAAGTATTTTGTTAAAAGGTTAAAGCACTATATTCTGATAGTAATCATTGCTATAGAGTGTTTGTTCAGTAACAGGAGTCTCCCCGTCTCTCCAGCTCTTTAATAAACAGAAAATACATTTTCTGGTAGGTGTCAAAATCTCAGCCAATCAGGAGAAAGTACCCATTTTTAAGCTTCATTTTTATAGTGTTCCAGTTCCAATTTTGCCTGCTCATTTCTTAGTGTCATCACTTCCAATTCCACTTGTTTAATCTGTATCCTGATTGAGTTCTCTATCCTGATTGGATAAAATTGGAAATGAAACTGAAACTGAAACAAAAATGCATTTTCTGTTTTATAAAGAGCTGGAGAGACAAGGAGACTCCTTTTACTGAACAAACACTCTATAGCAATGAGTACTATCAGAATATAGAGCTATTTAACACTTATTTTAACCAAAGAAAATCACTTACCCTAACTTTAATTATATATATATATAAACATGCGCACACGCATGGATACAAATCTCGTACCATCAGGCTTTTTGTCAGAGTCGCTGGTAAGCAGGTCGCCTGCAGCGAGGCTAGAGAAGTTATCATCATCACCAAAAGGATCCCAGGCTGTGATTTCCAGCTGTGTAGGGGTGTCGGTAGCAGAGCCAGGTGCAGGTACAGTGGTCACAGCTGTGCTGTCATCCTGGTCTACATCACACACAGCAGGCTGAGCAAACTGGATGATATTTGGAGGAGCTGCACTGAGTGGCCTAGCGAAAGAAAACCCACAAAATGACAATAAGGCAGTGTACAAACATACATATGTACTTTTTCATGTGACAGAAAAAGTGAGGGGCTGTTCTAGTAACATTATGTACTGAACATTATGTGTATCTTATGCACTTTACACAATCAAATTATTTTATTTAACAACAATGGACTGAAACAATTTATATTTTTGCATTTTTTATATTTAAATTTGTCTTTTTAAGTGTGTGTCCTGTGATTGAGTACCCGCGCTGGTTCACAAATGATACTGCTTTGTAAGTGGAAATATTTGTAAATGCAAACATTTTGTGAATGAGGCCCATTAAAACCTTCCCAAAAACAACATGGAGTTCATGGCAGATTCCCACAGTTACATACAGTCCAACACAGATTAGGCTGGGGCAAAAACTGTATATCGTAAATCTGGCCAAGCTTAACCATGTGCTTTTCTTAGGGTCCGCGGGCACCTAAAATAAAAAATAAGGAAATAATTCATCCGTTTTGAACCACTTTGGATGGATATTTAGAGGATAACCAAAATGACAGTGATCTAAAATAATGTGAAATTTGTGGCGATCTTGCACTGTGTGTTACTCACTGACTGAGGGAATTATCTCCAGCAGCTCCTTGCAGCTGTTGTGCAGCAGACTCATTCCCTGGAGCTGCAAATACAGCACTCTGCGTGGCATCACTAGGGATGCGCCTGTGGCCTCCAAGTTCTGCAGTCATTGGGGAAGCAGGTGGACTCTGGCTCTGATTAAAGAGTAGTATTGCATGAACAAAGAACAAAGAACAAATCATTAGTGATTATGCCATGCACTTTGAGATGTGATTCTCACACTGGAGTGCCCGGGGATCAGTCTCTAGTTGCGCGAAGGGTTTAGAGACTGAATTATGAGTCTAGGATGGCTGGTGCTTGCACATCAATGTGTTATTTTCCTCCACATTTCTCACAGTGAGTGTTTTCATATAAAAGGAGTATACCTGACTAAAACCGCACAGTCATGACAAACAATCAACTGTTTTGGAGGAAGGAAAACACATTCACAGAAGCAAGAAAGGAAGAACTATAAAAACGGCAGGTGTACTTAGAAAATGTAAAAAATCATTACTGTAATTACTGATTGTAGCTGTTCTCAATAATTAAGTAATTGGCTAATAAACAAAAAACAAACAAGGCAAAGCACTTAAAATAATGACAGCATGATAATGAAAGCATTGATAAAGACAAGCAATTCAGTCAATGCTTTCATTAAAACCAAAGGAAAGTAATTAACGTTAACATGTTAATGCAATAATTATGGGTGGAAATGCAGAGGGTAATTTTAGGCAGTGTTTGATGCTGCAGGTCAGATATGAGCAGGTCAGTTACCGTCTTCTCCATCTGAGCTGTTTTTTGGCTTATCTCGGTGGAGCTGGACTGGACTCGGGCATGTGATGGCTGGTCAACCTGCTGCTGGGGAGCAGGTTGCTGCTGGACTGCAGAGGTCTGACCAGAGGCATGTTTGATGGGAGAAGGCTGAGCAGTTGGCTGCTGAGCGTTGCCAGCCTGCTTACGACGAGCTGGGCGTTGGGGTGGTGCTGGGCTTGATGGAGTCTGGGGCACAGGGCTGGCCACAGAGGGAGAGGTAACCACCTGCTGAGCAGTGGTCTGTGCTTGTGGCGGGGCGTCAGACTTGGCCACAGATGACACTCCTCCTCCAGGGGTTGTGTTCTCTGCTCCTGTTGCTGCTATTGGCTGCCCTGCCTATCAAACCGGGATGGACAGAACAGAATCTGCTGTCACTAAACCATGGCATATCTATCACAAGCTTCAAAACTTTTATCTAAAACCCTTTATCTAGTTCTAGTTCTTGCAGATAAAAGCACTCAGCAAACAGAGTTTTATTTTTTATGGTCTACTACATTTACATTAATAACATCGAGAAATGCCCCCAATTATCATGGCATGATGCCAAGCCTATTTATTTTACACATACAATTACATTCACATGCAAACTGATGTACTGTGACATTTCCTTTTTTCTGCCTGTGAAGTGCTCAGAATTTTTACAGGAAATTCTAAGCAATTTTGCTCTTATGTAGATTATGTGGGCATACACTATACCTGCTTCTGTTGTACCACAACTTGACTGGGAGGGGTTTGTGACTGAATGACTTTGGCTTGAGGCAAAGCTGTGGCCTGTGTTTGGAGAGCTGCAGCTGGCTGAAACAGGTCCAAGCTAACTCCTATGGAGGGGATACAAAATAATGCAAAACAAGAGGGGATGCAAAATCAAGAGTATCATTACAAGGAAGCTGCACTCAGCAGAGCACAAATCTCTGCCAAGAGGCATGCCCTAAAAATTACAATAGCGATGTATGCAGTTCAATTTTAACCTACAGCCATGAAAATCTTGCGGCCTGTGTTTAACAGCTGTACATCAAATACTGCCTTCTTCCGTCTCTCTCTCATACACATTTCATCGTCTACATCTCTCCATCTTTCTCTCTGTCTAGGGCATGTAATGACAATGTTTTGGGGTTGTGCACGAGTGTGAAAAGGCATGAGACAATGGGGGGAGGGATGTAATAAAGGACAGTCATCACATCAACAATGCTAGCACAGTACAGGCTATATTGAGACAAATCCTTGGACATGTCGAAAAGTAGGAGCATCACTAAGAGACAATCATAAAGTTACAATGTTATAGCCTAAGGATAAGGATAAGGATAATTCCTTTTAACAGGTCGTTCATGAAAGTCCTTGCGGTCTTGTTTCCAATGAGAACCTGTGAGCAATTGGGGTTAAGAGTCTTGCTCAGGGACAAATTTCATATCATCGGCACATATGCTGGGATAGCCTGGAATCGAACCTGGGGCAACCAGGTCCAGCTGGTTCCCTAGGCGGGCTCACTAACCACTCAGCTATGGCCGCCGCCTAATAGCTTTAAGGCAGGGGAATCACTATTTCCACCTAGCATCTTCCACCTAGACACCCTTGTTGCTCAGCTGATACCAACAATAAGCCACTGCGATTTACTCTCTCACTTTTCTTTTTTTTTATAATTAATTTTTTAATACTTACACTTGATATCATATTCTGTCAGGCCACAGTTCACACACAGACCATTGCCATTCTGGCAGCTACAATTCAGGAATCTACATTTCCCATAGCAGAGCACTGCTTATTTCATTGAAATAATGAGGAAAACCCTGAATAAAGATCAGGATACATACTGTATTCTGTATACATTCTTTGACATTGGATACGTACCTACAGGTTGAGCTGCTCCAGCAGGGAGGTTTGCTCGTTTACGAGGTGTGAGGGCAGCAGGCTGGATGGGTAGTATGCCAGTGGCGGTGGTGTTATGGGCTGCCTTTGGCCTCTGTCGAGGGGTGATTGAAGTCTCAGTGGTGGGGACGGGGTCTGTCAGCCTGAGGACAAAGAAAAAGGATATTACAGCACGCCTGTCAGTCGTAGCAATTATTTCTCCAATGAAAGAATCTTGACTACAGTATCAGGAAAAGTAAGGAAAATTATGTGGGGAAGCAGAATATGGTCTTCCGAAGCGTGTGAACCCAAGCAGGGATGTGCAAAATAAAATTGTAAAAGTCGACTAGTCACGGGAGCGGTTAGTCAACTAGTCGGTCTCAAAGAAGCTCTATATAATTAGGCTGTATTGGCTAATGTCTGCAAGATATAGTTCTGATATGGTTCTCTGTCCTACGTGTATGAATATATACATATAGTCTAATTGGCAAAATAAATGTCAGTATATGGAAATATATCAGGCCTATATCTGGCTAATCTATGTAATTACCTTAATCAATTAGATTAAACAAAAAAACACAGTGAAACAGCAGTGTGTATGTGACGCAGAATGTCTAGCTTAGGTGCCCATAACCTTCAATACATATCAGGAAATAAACTTGGCCCAAGATGTTCCCTAGCAACTCAATTCCACTGAAAAGGTAGACAGTGGGAGGGGACAGATGCCATCTTTGCTCGGCTGATCCAGACAATTAGCCACTTTGATCCACTTACATTTTGAATACTTCAACTTGAATACAAACATTTCTATTCCAGGCAAAATGTCATGCTAGGCTGTTCATTCTGAAATGTTATAATATATAATATAAACGCATTTCCATTTAGTTGCATCTATTCTTTTTTATTTCAATTTAGAGTGGCCAATTATTTTTTACCCCCTTTTTCTTCCCAATTTATGCCAATTAATTCCTCCCTACACACATTTCTGTGTTGTCACTGCTGCTGTATCCTATTGACTCACCTGCCAGTGAGGAGCCCCCACCGGGAGGACGTAGAGCTTTCGTCCTACTCCTCCCGCCCAACACTCCCTGCTGACAGGTGCCGCCCCAGCCCGTAGGAATACATGCAGTGACATTCATCACCCTCCCCGACCGGCTTCCTTTCCCCGAACACGGGCCAACTGTGTTCGCACAGACACCCGACAAAGCCAGATGCACCACGGTGGATTCAAACCTCCGTGGTGGTGGGCAGGGACTTTACCACCGCGCCACCCGAGCGTGTTAGTTGCATCTATTCTTGATGTTTTTCCTGTAGGTAAACTGATAATACTGAGGAGATTAAGTAGCCACGCATAGATTCACCGCAGCACCTCTTTGAACTCAAATACGTACCTGGCCTTTGCATGGGCTTGCATCTGGCTTTTCTTTGCTGCTGCTGCCTCGCTGGCTTTGATTGGCTCAGGAAGTTTAGCAGGAATTGGAGAATTCTTTAAAAAAGTGAAAGAAAAAAGTAGGGTGCAATACATTTAGGTAAAAAGTTTCAATACTGTTGTACTGTATCCCGCACTCATGGAATACCTCTTGTCCAATCAAATTGCTACACCTGAACTAACTGTTGTATAAGTGAGCAGAGGCTAATTTATACTCCGTGATAGAAGCCTTGGCCCATAGCTCTGTAATGCCCAGAGCCATCGACCATGAGCCATGACATTATGATATTAAAGCAGTGGAAACATCCTTGCTTGCATCTGTCAATTTCCATTTACTTTTAGCAATGAATGGCAACATAATGCTAACAAGGTATTTTATGTAACTGATGTACATCTGCCCCCCCCCTCTCCCCACACACACACACACACACACACACATGCTTTTATACTAAGATGGGCACAGATACAAAAACCATGCTACACTGAAAAGACAAGGCAGAACAATCCCCAATAAAGGCCCGAATATTTACCTCTGCTGACTCAAGGCATAAGAGAGACTGACCTTCACATTTTGAACAGGGCATGTCCGCTGAGCCAGTTTAAAAGCAAAGTGGGACACCTGGTAGATATCTGGTCTTTTATCTGGGTCTGGTTCCAACATGTACCCTGACAAACACCACGCAGAAAAAAAGCCGTAAGACTAAAGAGTTGGACCTTACTGAAATGATAATTAAATTAACTTTAAATTAACCTAAGTTAAATTACATTTAATTAACAGTGAGGTTGTTGATCAAGGCAAGACATCAAAACCATATCATTTAGATTTAATCACAGTAGTACGGATCAAAATCCTCAGTGTTGATTTAATCTCTTAAACCTTACTGTATAATGTATATTGTATACTTTGTTGACCGGGGTCCCCAAGGGGTCTATACTTGGAAACCTCTTTCTCTCTACACACCAAATCTCTTCACCGAAAATAGAATTTAATTCTCAGTAAAACATATACACAAAAGGGTGCTAAATTAACTATCTCAGTGCCAAGAGTATTTTCATAAAGTACTCCCCCAGTGCCAGCAATTTGCGTTTTTTTTAATTTTTTAATTTTGTAATTTTTCATTCAAATAAATGATCTGATTGGGTTTTTAAACCCATAATACAGTAGAGTACAGTATACCAGTAGAGAGCAACAAATCGACACATTGATGATCTCGCTGGCTCACTCGCCCCCTCCCAAACAGGCTCACGTCACATCCGGTCATAACCGGATGTTGACATTTTTGACAATCGTTGATCGGGCTAAATTACGATGTGATACACGACTACGATGACTGATCGTCACCCAGACCAAAGAGAGTAGACGTGGACCTCTCCGTTTGTTTTTTATACCGTGTGAAAAACCGTGACTTTCCCTATTCTGGCCAAAATTTACCGCGGGAAAAAAATTAGAACCGGAAACGGAATCTGCGTCATGAAACCGGAACCCAATGAGTCTGAAGGAGTCAGGAAGCGAAAGTGATCATGAAAAATAAACAGAATAGCGCGACCACAGTCAAAAGTAAAAACTCGGGATTTCTCGTGCTGGCACTGAGGGTACTCGGGAAAAACTCGGGATATCTCGGGGCGTGGCACTGAGAGAGTTAACAGTGAAGATTTAGCTGTGTACCTAAATAATAATTACAATATTTAGCAAAATAAGGGTGGTTGACTTTGAGCTGAAATCATGCAGCCCTAATAACAAGACTAATTAATGCTGAAGAGTTGACTAACTAATGAGGCAGTGCAGATCGTAGGAATAGCGAGAGTTGTCTGGAATTGTAAAACTGCCGTCACAGATGGCAACCTGGCTCTCGCCGAATGGCAGAGTGAAGAAGCAGATCTTGTAGAGCAAACAGCCCAAAGCCTGAGGACACACACACACACACACACGCGTTAATCAAGCCACATTATATCTGGCCTATCATGTATTATTGCTGTTATTCTTGCTAGAGACGGGGTACATGGTCAAGTAATTCAGCTTGGGAGTCGGGAGGGAGAAGAATCTAGAATGCTTGGAGTGATGTCCAAGGTGTTTTAGGAAAGGGAGGGACAGATGTCCTGTGTTAGCTGATCTACAGTAAGTGTGCGGGAAGGGGTAGGGGTGGATCATAGTGTCTTTGTGTCCATGTCCTTGACTGCCTTGTAGTCAAGGACATGGACTGTTTTGAACATGGAAGGAGGGAGAATATGAAAACTTAGGGCGGCTGAAGACCAGGGATGCTGTGCCATTCTGGATCAGTTGTAGATGTAATCTATGGATCTCTGAGTAACTCAGGAAAAGGGGCAATCAACTTCACTCACCCAGACGTCTGCTTTAGTAGTGATAATCTTGTTGTTATAAAGGTTCACCATCTCTGGAGCACGATATGACAGAGTGGTGTATCTGAGAGAAGGTAGAAGAAGGGGGGGGGAAAGAGTGCGGGTGGGGAAAGGGAATTTCTGTGTACAGCATTTATTTCAAACAAGATTTCATGGCACTGCATGCACTGTGTTCAGTGTGTTGTAATGGAGATATTACTTGTCTTTGATTTGTTTAAAAAAATGAAGTGCCCATTATGGTAAACATTTTGGCTATTATTTGTAAAAAAAGAAAAGAAAAAAAACCACACACTTTAAAACATCTCAGAGCACTTTTTTAAAACAGCTAAAAAGTGCTATGAAGACAGCTTACATGAAAACTAAAAAGTACAATAAACAACAATGAAAATACCAGACATTAATTATGTAGTATGGAGTTAGAAGTAGCTGAGGCTTACAAATATCCGCACAATAACACTGCTGCTAATCTAGATATATGTAAAAGAATAGGACAAGAGAAAACATATCAATAAAACAAAAAAATACACACTTTTTGATTTCTTCTTCCACTGTAGCTACACCCTCTGTCTGTGGGCTCTGGAACTTGTTGGTGGCACTTCCAAAGTCACACAACACGTAGTGACCCTTGTCATGCAAGAGGATGTTCTCCACCTGCAGGGACAAAATCACACACAAATGAAGCCAGAGACACACAATCAGTTTCACTTAACCACGAAAGCCCTCGCATTCTGTGCATGTCATAATAGGTGAAACATGGCATGGCATGGCAACACAGGTGAACATTTGGTAAAAAAATTGCAGATCTACAAATTCACAACCTGACCTTGTAGATCAGCTATTTTGGGCAAAGATTTTGTGTAGAGGGAAAAAAGAAGAGGGCCGAGTACAGACCCCGGTCAACAAAGTACTGTACTGTAAGATTTAAGTGACTCATTTAGAGTAGAGAAATATATAGCAAACTCTAAAATGACACAGATGCTTTCCCTGATTGAATGGGTTAAAGATTAAACTATTCCTCAGAGAAAATTATAATCAAAGTCATGTTTTTTATGACTACATTATGAGTAGACTACGGTCTTTTGATAAACAGCAAGCATCAGAATAAGGACTGAGTTATAAGAGATGTCTTATAGAGAGAACACAAGAGGCTGAAAGGTGGTGATCGTTTCACCTTGAGGTCTCTGTGAACGATGGGTGTCTTGCCCTGGTGCAGGCGAGACACAGCGTCACATGTATCACAGAAGATCTGTAAAGCCTCTACCTCAGTGAAGCCAGTCTGCAGCCTTTGGTTCATCAAATTGACCACTTGGCCACCTGTAAACACATTTTCATTCAATTCAATACATCACATTCAATATATTGCATCACAAAGAACAATAGCAGAAGTAACTATTATGTGATTGTAGCTTTAATTCACCATCATGGATACTTGGCCTATGACGATACACAAAGGGAATAACACCATTGTGTATCTAAACAAGCCTGCCCCCCACCCTTCACATGCTCTCTCCACAGCAACCTACAGTAAGACAGACAAGCTTAGCTGCTACAAGTCAGAACTCAGCTGCTACAGGTCATCTTGGATAATCATCCATAGTGGGAAGCTTGGGTATCGGTGGGTATTAACTCTTTCACTGCCAGACTTATTTCAGAATGTGTTGTCCCATTGCCAGGAAAAAGGTGCATTTTCCTCTGTTTGTTTTTTAACATTGAAGTGAATGGAGCAGCAATTTTTTGGATAGCGTTATCTCCTAGTTCCTTTGAGATAAACCCCCCCAAAAAAATACCAAAAAAATCAGAACAATTCAAAAAAAATATATATATATATATATTCGTCTTTCCGTCATTGGCCATGATAGCCATAGAGCCATCGGACGGGAATTCCCGTCCGGGGCAGTCAAAGAGTTAACAGAGGTGTTGCTTGAGCTACAGTAGATCTGAGAGCAGCGTAGGGAGGGTGATGTTCAGAAATTAAATATTAAAGGAGTAGTTCACCGAAACGAATACTTATTTTCTATCAATTACACACGCCATGAAGCCTTAAATTCATGGCGATTCATTTGTTTTTGTGGCATTCTTAAGCCAATAATTCGATAATAACCGGGTGGCTGCTCCGGATTATTGAATTCACTTATACGTTGGGCTGGACAATACGCAACTTATATTGATGGAAAGAAAAAAGGCCAGATCTCCACTAGGGGACACCATCTTCTTAAAATTGTTTTCAAAAGGGTCTAGTGCTTGCAGGCCACTCTGTGTGCCAGCATCTTAGTGCCAGTGCTATGTTGTTTTCGTGTAAGCTCCTCTGAGCCTTCCAGTTTAAATCAACTCAACTTTTCTGAGTAACTCCCACTGCCTCAAATTAAAAGTACTTTGTCTGCTAAACACTAAAAACCCCAAAAAGCCTAGTGGACAATGATTTGTGGCTCACATAAACATGTATTAATTTGCATTTAGATAGGTCCCCTCAGCCCCCCTGATAGAAGACCAGATGAGGCCGGCTGTAGGTCAGGGAGGGTGCTGGGTGGTTGTAGTACACAGTACTAGGTAGTTGACTACAGCACGGGGCTCTGCTGTTGCCTCATCCATAACTGATGATGTTAGAATGGTAGGACAAGTTGGCACAGGGAGTTTACTTGTAGTGAAAGTTGTTGATAGCTTGTTAATCCATTAAATATTTATAAAGCACACTTTTAAATCATTTACTATACTATCTATTAGCACACATTTAACAAGTCATTAACTAATAGTTTGTGAATGATCAATTAAGTATTTATAAGGGATAGTTATTCTAAACTATACCCAGCCTGGCTAAGCAACAAACATGATCATTGCATTACAAAAGAGTACCAGTTATTCTTAAAGCATTTGAAGGTCCAATCACCTGGAGGTGCAGACCATAGTACCATGATCTCTCGTTTTATGTCCTCCATTCCCAAGATATGACAGTTATGCAATTTTGACCATGACCATTTTGACCCAAGAATTCATCATCTATTCAGGCCAGCCTACCAATCATTCCAACCAAATTCCCGATCTGTTCTCAATTTTTAGACCTTGATTGTGACCTTTCCAATCCAGAGCTCGGCCATCTGTTCTCAAGTTATGCAGACAGACTGAATACGATACCCTGCCGCAGCAGGGTCATTATTAGGCTTATTGTCAAATGAGACGAAGTTGCATGCCAAGTTGGAAAACGTTTAGTTCTGCTGTACATTCTTGGCGGTCGTTCTCGCAGATTGTAGACGTAACTGACACATTTCTTCTCAACAAGAGAGTTCAAACATGCATAGTGAGTATGCCTTCTTTCTGCTGGTCACCAATGAGAAGAATGCAAACATATTTGCTCCGACTAGGAGATGTCACTCACTTCTGTCAAGCCAATGGTGTTAAAATAGGAGTAATAATATTATTCCTGGCTAAATGTGAGGCCTTATGACATATACGGCGTTTCCAACTCTTGACAATTGACAAAGACATTTCCTGATGCTGCAATAGATTACTTGCAACAAAGAAAATCCCAAAGGATTGTGACCAAATCAAGGCCGAGTAGAATAGACCATATTCACACGGCGGCCATGTTTCTATGAAGTCAATGAAAGTAGCCACCCCGGGTGGCGGCACTTTCAATGTTAAATTCCAATATGGCCGCCGTGTGAATATGGTCTATTGCAGTTGAGACTGAGATGAGACTGAGACCATGGTCATGAGACCAGACTCAAGAGACTACTACTGTACTGTATATCAGTTTTGTGTACATCACTAACAACACATAATAGGCTTCAAACTATCTGTCTCATATTTGGACATATCCACTCTCACTGAGTAGGTTTGTTCCTAAAAAGATGAATACAGCAGTGGTCAAAATAATTAATTTGTAAACTGAAATGACTAACAACCATTACACAATTCATTACAAACAATCATAAACTCACCCTTGCAATAGTCCATAAGAATGAGAACTTCCCATACTTCCCTTGCACCCGCAGCTGTGATACTGGAGTCCAGATATCCGACAATATTCTTGTGACCTACTAGGTCTTTCTGTAAAACAAAAATAAATATAAACATTTGATATTATAGCTGTATTGTGTGCTATTGTATCACAATAATATAGCCTTCATACAAACCTACAGTATACATATGAATGTTTCATTGACACATATTGTGCACATTTTCCCAACTCTAAAGTATGTAAAGTCTGCATCTCTGAGCTCAAACTTCACAAATTCACACCAGCAGCACAACCATTTCTACTGCTGCATCTTTCCGCTAAATGGATGTACAAAACGTGTGAGACAAAAGGATACAAGTTTTCTGCACGACAGCAACGATATTGTAGCCGCATACATTTATAATAATAATTAATATATATGAAGGGGAGTTTTCGTGCAGCTGTGAGCATAAAGGCATTAAGCATAAAAAGTTGTTGTTGCGTTTACTTATGAGAATGGCACTTTGCTTGCCTTAGCCCAGGAATTCCATACAATACGAGCATGAGTCAACTGTTCATGAATTGGAGAAAATGGAACCTACGGTGCTTAGCGACAGCTGGGTTTATCTTATGTTTTGAGGGTACAGAGTACAGAGTTTCTTTGCACATCACGCTTCACCATGTAGAGTGGCGCAGTGCTTGGCAAGCTTAATGCTGGCATTGTACTTATTGAGTCAGCTGAGAACTCACCTAATCTGATGACTTCATTGGTGAGCAATTTGCTGTTCATTGCAGTAAATTCATACCTCTGTGAATTTTGGCTGTCAGCCAATCCAGGATTTTGATGCACAGTCTCCGTGAATGGCACAGAGACTAATGTTGTCGATATCTACATCCTCAGCCCAGGATTTAAGCTGTACATTCCCCGCAAGTTTGATTTGATATGATAACCTTATCAGTCCCGTGGGGGGAACTCACATTTTTTTTTTGCTTCACCCAGCTGATGGCTGCACAAATGGTTATGATTGATGAGTTCTTGGTGGAGCAGTTATGGATTAAGTGTCTTGCTCAGGGATAATTTGACACATATCCTGGGGCTGGCAGGTGAACCGGTGACCTTCTGATTATGATTTGGCCTCTCTACCAACTAAGCAAAAAAAAAAACGTACCCAAACATTGTTTGGGTGCGTAATACGTAGTACGTGTGCATTTTAATACAGAGCAAAACAAAACGGCAAGCCAAAGGCTAAATGAGGAATGGAGATGTATCCTCTCTCACCCTTTATGCCATAGTAATAATCTATCTGTGCTGTAGAACTCCTGTTGAACTACAGTAGACATCATTCATATATGCAGCAATATTTTGTGCTGCAGTCATGGCCGGCATCACTGTTCAGTGACAGGTGTGGTGCCGTCATAAACTCTCATAAAAAAAAGTTTGACATCTGATTTATCCAGCCAGAGCAGTCAGGCTGAGACTGATGCATCTCTAGAAATTGGATTTTATATGGCAATTCAAACCACCTAATATGGTAGTATATGCTGTGTGACTCAAGAATATACAGGGAACAATCTACTAAACTATATCTAATAGAGGACCTAGTCAAAACCAGAAAACAATCACATTGATAGCACTGTGTGGTGCCCTTTGTTACCGGGGAAACTTATGGCACCTGTATGTTTCCTTCATTATGTCCCAACTGGGAGCAGCTGTATCTATTGGTAAAATCAGTACATTGGCTAACATAAAACTGATTTGAAAATGTGGTTCTCAAAGTGTGGTCCAGGGACCCCCAGGGGTCCTTGAGGGGTTCCAGGGGGTCTATGATGTAAAGAATGATAGTCAGCACTCATGTTCTTCTGTTCATTCAGGTACTTATTTTTATTGCTAAATAGGCAATCTGGGAACCCAGATCCAACTGAAAATGAAAAACAGCGACCTCTGCTGTTTGTTCTATGTCTGTTGGCTCTGGGCGGAAGAAAACGTAACACCAGTGCGCAAGGAAACCGGGGTTTAGGTCTGCCTTCAGCTTTCACTTCCAGTGGGTGCCACTATGTTTTCATTCCCACTAACAATATTTCTACACGGAACACTAACACCACTTCTCCCAGAGAACATGGATCGTTTTGGTTATAAGCCCACTTGTTTCTATGATGAAAGAGTAAGTTAAAATGTGAATATCTTTCCGTGGTTTTGTCTGCTCCGCGGACGCTATTGTTAAATTAGTTTGGGTTTGTTTCGAGGGGGAAAGATCGACGGACATGTGAATCCACTACATTTGATTGAGTAAATCAGATCAGGAAGCAGGCCGCGGCCTGCTTCCTGATCTGAAGGCACGCCCACTTGTAGCCAATGCGCACACGTTATGACGAACCTCCCCGACAGATTCCAACGCAGTGCAGAATCTGTTCTTGAGAGATTACTAAATAGGCAACGGGTTTCGACTACAAGCCTTTCTCAGCGTAATACCAGGGGGGTCCCCAGCTAAATGTGTTAATATAGCATCAAAATCTGTTTAACCCCTTTAACCCTATCTGCTATTTTCAAAATAATCTTGAAAGAATTTAATTTAAAAAATACCCAAAACTAATCTTGTATGGGGGTCTCTGGCTGGGACAAAATATTTTCAGATGGGGGTCTGCGGTCAAATACATATTCATGGTCTTTGACATGAAAACGTTTGAGAACCACTGATTTACACCAAATGTGTCATTCTGCAATAAGTAGGTACAGTATGCCATCATAAAATACATAAAATATAACGTTCAAAGCCTTGAAGATGCTGTATGACTATGCCGTTCTGCAATATCACTGTAGATACAGTATGACATCATATACATAAAATATATGACTGTAGGAACTGGTAGATACAGTATGTCATCATAAAATACATAAAATATAATCTAGCATGCAAAGCCTTAAAGATGATGTATGACTATGCCGTTCTGCAATAACACTGTAAGTATAGTATGGCATCATATTCTTAAAATATATGACTGTAGGTAGGTACAGTAGGCCATCATAAAATACATAAAATATAATCTTAGTCTAGAGACATGTATTTCCATGTGCAAACTCATCTGATGTTTTTATATCCTGCTCTGCCTGTGTGCTCTTTCCCGTTGATCCAAAAGCTGTCTTTTCTGGCCTCACATATTGTAAATGCCTGGAATACAAATAATTTGTATTCCAAGCACTTTCCAGCCTCACCTAAGTGCTTCAAGTCAGAATATAAAATAATATTTTTATAGCATTGTCCTTTTACGTCACATTTTCTGCAATTTAATGAGCTCTACAAAATTAATACAATGGTTGATGATGATCATAATATGCTGTTACTGACTCTGGTGGCACTCTAATTCTATATAAGACTACAGTATGTTGAGACTGGCAGCCCAAATAAAAATGTTGTGCAATCCAGATTGGAATCAGATTGGTTTTTATCAAGTCTGAACAGCAAAAAAGCAGATGATTGGAATGCGAGTGGAGAAACCCTCAACTTTGACGGTTCTGCATAGAACAAGGCAGAGTGCGCTGTTCTCTGAATAAGCCGGCGTGGAGTGCATATACAATACACTTGACACTTCAGAAAAGGACTGCTGTTTGGAAGTAGTGAGCAAAGGCAACTCCAGTGTCCGCGATGGTGGTGGCTGGGTACTTGACGGTATCTACGACGCGTTGTGAGCTTGTAGGTCGGCTATTTTCAGTGCGCCACACGAAGTATAAAGTATAAATCGGGCTTATCACGAATCTTTGGTCTGAACTAGGCTTAAGGCAATGTTGTAAGAACTAGATCATGTAAGAAATGAGCACTGCAATATTCTCAACTACCAACTTACCATTATCTGAATCTCTTGCTTGCACACCTGCAGGTCATGCTCATCGTTGACATACATCCTCTTGAGGGCACAGCGTACCCCTTGACTTGTTCGTACCAGGAACACTATGGCAAAACCCCCTGTGCAACAAAGAAAACTAAATTAAATTGGTGTAAGTGAACATGTTAGATTAATCAAAGACATCAAGAGAGAAGAATCATTAGGATAAAAGTATGATAGCCTGCTATAGGGCTGGACAGGACTTTTCGGATATCATGGTTGTCTTTTCATACTTTTAAAGTCTGCATAGTAAAGTGAAGTCATTTTCTGAACTTACCCAACTGTTATAGCGGTTCTATTATTTCCTTTACCCACTTAGTTATTATAGGCATTACTAATGACTATTTATCAAAAATATCATTGTGAATATTTTGTGAAAGCACAAATAGCCATCTCCACAATATAGTCACATATTGTAAAAATATATATATATATATATTTGTAAATAATATTTTATATTAGATTTTTCTCATATCGACCAGCCCTAGCCAGCTATACTTTATATGACAGAGATAATTCAACATAGGGTGGATGCACATTACATAATTATGGCCAGGTTTAGACACATTTATGTATCTGAATATGAAGAGAAGTTGAAAGTGAAAAATGTATAGTCTTACTTTCACATAAAATTGCTCTTGAATCTTGATCTCGAAATATACACTGAACTATAATATTACATCAATTAGTTCAAGAAATATGGCAGTGTGTGCTGCCTGCCACCTGCCATCCATATGGACCATCAGCACCATCTCAACCCATTTTCAAAATGCTCTAGCCGTCTTACATTATGTATTAGTCATATCATCTGTCCAGGGCATAAGCTGCGGTCTACATTTAGCCTAGGTCTAACCATCTGGTACATGTGTAGGCCACAAATTAAATTCAGAGAGTTCATTTGTGACACAATTATCACATCACATTTATGTAAACACTGTGGGCTTACAGTACATACATGTCTACAATGTGGCATTGTATGCCAGTGAGACTGCCTTGCATAGTAGGGGCCTCATGCAGGCCCAACCAAACTACGGTACTGTAGTCATGATGTCCTGAGTTTGAATTTGACTCCGGAGGACAAAAGTACATAAACCCTATATAGTTGTCCGGAGTCCCCCAGGGCTCTACAGAAGGGCCCCTCCTGTTTTGCTCTACACCAAATATCTTAGATAAAAATAGCCGATTTACAAGCTCACAACGCATTATTCACAACGTGACCTATTGTAAGCTTGTAGATCTGCTATTTATTTCAGCAAATGTTTGCCCCGAAATAGGGACGCTAGGGTTCAAGTGGTTAAAAAGGACAGAGCAGGCACTTCAAAATTAAATTCTACATTTGTACATTAGCATTCATGCAGTGTTAACGTTTCCACACGATAGACGTTAATGGTTTTACGTGTGTAGTAGTAGCAGGTCATAGCTCTGACCAGCCGACATGTGTTAGCACTTACAGTATAGTCTGAGTCTCATGCTGTTGTATTGTAAAAAATATATAATCTGATTGCGCACCTGCCACTGTTTACAGATAACACCTGGGAAGTTGACACAACAGTCCCAACAACAAGGCTGCTAGTATCTAGTGACAGAGAGAGACTATAGGTCTCCATTTCCCAGCTCTAAAGAAAGATGTCGATTTACATCAAACATTTGCAAATGGGTGGAGAGAGGGTATGTGGGTACAGAGAAAAGGGAGATGGGATCACATTCCTCTAGTCAATGGACACTGGTTAAGTCAATATGACTCATCTGCTTTCCTTGTGTATGCATGACACATACATTACTCTACAACACTGGTTCTCAACCTGTGGGCCGGGACCCCCAGGGGGGTCCACTCCACACATATTTTCTTGGAGATAGAAAAAAAAAGAGAGAAAGAAAATAGACCATTACTGCATCAAATGTAATCAACAAACTATACTATAAAAACTGGTCAAACATTGGCCAAATTGTCAAATTATATAAGAAAGAGGTAAACATTGTGAAAATAGCAGATCTGCGAGGCGAAGCTTGCAGATTTTCTATCTTCACAATATTTATCTGTGGAACCGAGTCAATCTAAATGTATTGCCTCAACTCCAAGCCCCAACCACAATTCTAAGTGCTTGTCCGGGTGGGGGGTCCCCAGTTCAAATATGATTATTTTGGGGGGGTCGCGGCCTGAAAAGGCAGAACCCTTACTCTACAACACTGGTTCTCAACGTGGGGTCCAGGGACCCTCAGGGATCCTTGGGGGGGTGCCAGGGGGATCCCAGCTAAATGAGTCTGACTGATGGTTCGGAAACAGATGGACTCATAAGGCCCTCAAACACTGAAACGGGACCCTTGTGGGTCCATTTGGTTCAATTTTGTACATCAAGAGTTCATTTAACACTGAGTATTTTACAGTGTGGGGTCCAATCGTATGAAATGATGTTGTTAAGATTCAAATAATTTGATGAGATTAAAAGTCATATCAAATGGGGGCCCTAAGGCAGTGGTTCTCAAAGTGGGGTCCAGGGACTCACAGGAATCCTTGAGGGGGTTTTAAATTGACCCTTACAAGTCTGTAACTCTCTCTGACAGTATACATTTGGTTCCATTTATATACTGTCAGAGTTAAGGGGGGGTCCTTGAAATTTTAAAGTTTGAGAACCACTGCGGTAAGGCATATTAAACTGGGGATCCTTGAAACTAAAAAGGCTGAGAATCACTGCCCTACAAAACAACACAAATGCACCACACAAGTGACATCATCACCCCTGCTGCTGTATCCTGGAGCTCGTCTTTCTCACCTTCAGCAATGATCTCTTCAACGGTGACTTGGTGTCGCCCGATTGTAAATGTGCGACCAATGAAATTGCCACCTCCATGGCCACTGCTCCCACCACCACCCCCTCCAGAACCAGGCCCAGAGTTCACTAGTTCCCGACGATTATGAGAATCGAAGAACTTCCTCATCTTGTCAACTGATATATAGGATGGCGTTGACTGATCAAATGTTCCTTGTTGTTGCCAGTCCAGGTTATATTTCACTTAATGGTTAATAATCCATCCAGGGCACAAAAGCAACCCAACAGATTCGACGGTGCTGAGTCCGTTTAGCTGCAAACATGCAGTGTGTCTATCATGTACGTTGATGATGATGTATAAACGCAACCCCAGATTTCTGGGTCGCAATGTTTCCCATTTGCTTGGCAGAGATCAATAGTTAAAGTCACTGGACAATAATGATCAGTGACGTGTTAAACGTATAATTATTATCCCAGTAAAAAGGCTTCTTCTTCATCAATCCAGCTGTTCATGGATGCTGCTCTGTCTCCATCTCCTCTGACCATACGGAGCTAGCACAGCGCTAGCTACTCGAGCTCTATGACATTTCAGTGTAAGGTTATCCAGGTTATATCCTCTGAAGATATACTGTCTTCCACTGCGATGGATCCGTGGTGCAACTCGGCAGACACGAGATCATATCTTTCCATACTCGGTCATGTAAAGAAAACTGCCGCTTTGCTGACTACATAATAATAACGGTCCATTTACAATAAAACTATCATTTTTAGCGACCTAGCTAGACGTATTAGCGCAAGCTCGCTTTTTTTTGCAGCAGAAAACGCCTGCCCAAATGGACGAGAACAAGAGGCAAATTGTGTATTTTATTTAAATCTGCCACTATAAAGGGCGAATGTACTTTGTCCTACAGTATAATACGAGAAACGGATTTATAGCCAGGCTAGCCTATCCATTCCAACCACAGCAATCTTTGGCTGCCAGCAATATCGCAACATCCTAGCTGTTGCTATTAGCGACCGAATTGAATTGTGGGTGTTGTAGTTCACGGAGCTGCTGCTGCTCAGTGGTGTAAAGTAATTCAGTACATTTACTTAAGTACACGTTTGAGGAATTTTTACTTTACTGGAGTATTTCCAATTTTCAGTACTTTTACTTTTTTTGCAGTATTGATCCTTTTAGACTACTTAAGTAAATAATTTGAGTACTTTTCCCACCACTGGTTGTAGTTCACGGAGCTGCTGCTGCTGCTGCCCTCTCCCGTGCGCGTCTGTTTGTGTACGCGCACGTAGGTATAGTTACCGTGCGTGCGTGCATATTACGTATGGGCGTGTTTGAAAAAGGAGGCAGGCCGAATATTTTTTTTCCATCAAAGAAGAAAGCAGTGGGAGTGGACGTCATACAGTTAAAACTGCAGTTCCTGGATCAACGACGCTCACACACCTTCAAATTCGTCAAGTTTTCGTCAAGAAAGGTAAGCTTAAGTTTCATTTGTGAATAACAGAATGCAATGGGGTTTCTTCTATTTCTTGGAAAGATTGTTGTGTAAGTCAGACAGACATACAGTAATGAGATATAATTATTTCTATACTCGTAGTCGTCTGTCTGGGTGTGCCAACACCCATACCAACTTGTAGCAATGCTTCCTGAAACAAATCATGATCAACAAAACAAGTATACTTTCCCAATGCTATTCTAAACACTATCTGGGTTTGGTTTGACTTGGAGAGTAAAGTCTACAGAGAATCATCTGCTTTTGGATTAATGTTATTCACGAGTTGCTTACGAGGAGACAATTAAAGTTCAAGGGTAAGATTTTCAAATAAATGGAATAGATCATACTAGCCTAGTATGATCTATTCCATTTATTTGAAAATCTTACCCTTGAACTTTAATTGTCTCCTCGTAAGCAACTCGTGAATAACATTAATCCAAAAGCAGATGATTCTCTGTAGACTTTACTCTCCAAGTCAAACCAAACCCAGATAGTGTTTAGAATAGCATTGGGAAAGTATACTTGTTTTGTTGATCATGATTTGTTTCAGGAAGCATTGCTACAAGTTGGTATGGGTGTTGGCACACCCAGACAGACGACTACGAGTATGGCATATACATAGTATGGCATATACATATTTAGCTGGGATATGGCATATGGCACCTCGTTAACCTCTGGCTCTGATCAATATTGCATGCAACTCATCTTCTCAGAAAGGGCTTTCCTCACACACTTTTGCTCTCAGGTTCTCTCGGGTATCCCTGATGACAAGTCTCCTCAACGCTAATCCCATTATGGGACAACACACCTGTAATTACTCCAGTGACAGGAAGGAGATAAAAAAGTATTTTAAGAGCTCAACTTACTAAATGGAAGCATCACCATATATCTAAATTCACCTAGTAAAAATGTAGAAAGATTTCAGTATAACAATTAAATTGTTATACTGAAATAAAATACCGGTAAGTGTATTAGGGATATAACCTACAATGGCCCAATGGCCTCAGGCCCAAGGATAGAGTTAAACCTACAGCTGGCTGGCACACATTCTTTGTGTATAGCAGTCACCCACAGTCCACACCTGTGGTTTGTGATGTAAACAGAGGGACTGAATGCACAAGAAAACTATGAGTAGGCCTAGTACTAGGCCTACTCATAGTGGACAGTCAGCATTCGAAGGAACTTAAACCCTAAATAAGCTAACGTTCCTACTGAAATGCAGTGTTAGAAATTGATATTGGTACACTTTTACAACACATTAGTCTGTAAAAGGTCACTCATGATTTATTTATTTCTTCTTTCACTATTAGATTTTTTTCCACCACTGATCTAGTATTGTAGAATACGAATTGACACATTGTTTTCTTGTGCATTCAGTCCCTCTGTTTACATCACAAACCACAGGTGTGGACTGTGGGTGACTGCTATACACAAAGAATGTGTGCCAGCCAGCTGTAGGTTTAACTCTATCCTTGGGCCTGAGGCCATTGGGCCATTGTAGGTTATATCCCTAATACACTTACCGGTATTTTATTTCAGTATAACAATTTAATTGTTATACTGAAATCTTTCTACATTTTTACTAGGTGAATTTAGATATATGGTGATGCTTCCATTTAGTAAGTTGAGCTCTTAAAATACTTTTTTATCTCCTTCCTGTCACTGGAGTAATTACAGGTGTGTTGTCCCATAATGGGATTAGCGTTGAGGAGACTTGTCATCAGGGATACCCGAGAGAACCTGAGAGCAAAAGTGTGTGAGGAAAGCCCTTTCTGAGAAGATGAGTTGCATGCAATATTGATCAGAGCCAGAGGTTAACGAGGTGCCATATGTTAAACTTTACTGCTCCTTCACCTGATGCTATTGTTGTTCAATCATCGGGTGTATGACAGCAGGCAAGGAGTAGCTTAATTAATGAACACTGCTAAGACAGGTGAGGTCAGGACTACTTTTCTACATGTGCTGTTAAACTGCTAACCTGTCGTTTTGTTCTTATTTTTAGCTTCCCTCATCACGTTTGTGAAACCCAAGCTCTCGTTACAATGGCAGCGGTAAGTTCCCTCCCAACACCTCTGCAATGTATAACAACCCAAAAAAAAGATAAATACATAAAATAAAATAAATTGCGGGCGGCCATTGCTGAGTGGGTAGGGAGGCTTTTTCGTAATCAGAAAGTCACTAGTGTTCCTGTCACTTAACCCCTAGACACTTAAACCCTAATAGCTCCCCTCGAGCTGTCATCATAACCATGTCCTTTACTTTTTCCAAACTGTTAATAAAGTATTCAATCAATAAATCAACACACAGGTTTAATAAAGGCCTACAAAAAACAGAGGGAATGCTCTCAGTTAGGTGTCTTTTTCACTGGAATAACATAACATTGCTGGATTCAAAATTTAAACGATTGCCAGCATAGGCAGTGGAGAGTCATTCCCCCATTGTCCTCCTTTATGGCACTCAGTTACTTGACTGTTCCCACGTTACATGAATGTAACAGACTCAGTTTAGGAGTAACCATGTTTTGGGTCAGGTAAAGAAGTGTTTGGGTGACAAACAGTAGCTCTATATTGGAGTTTGCACAACCAGCAGCAGCATGCACAGTATCCCCAAGTACATGGAAATGCACAGGCATTATTCATTTTATGACTTAAAAAAATAATAATATATATATATGTTTATTGGGTTTTTTACAGTTTTTTTCCCTCCCATGTGAGGACGTAATTCGTAAACTTACATGTAAGCATATGTAATGCATAGGTACCCCTCATTTCCCTCCCGTCCACCCGTTCTCCCTCCCACTCTTCCCAGATGCAGAGACAATACTGCAAGAAAGAATAAGACAAAAAACAAGAAGTGTAAACACATTTTCCTTTCTTTCTCTTTCCCCACTTCCCTTTTTTTGTTTTGTTTTTAAAAACATATACAAGTAAGCAGAAAAAGAAACAAAAAAAACAAAAACAAGAAAGCAACAATAACAACTAGAAACAAATTTCCTACGAAAATGTAAGTGTGCCTGCAGTTGGCTGAGGGGCTTTGCCTATAACTTTGCCGTGGTAATGCGTAACGGTGAAAAAAAAGTCAACCGTGTGGGAGGAGTAGCACTTTGGTCCCCTCGGGCGGCCAAAAAAATAAAGAAAAAAAGCAGCAAAATAATGATAAAAAAATTAATTAAAAATAAACCGAAACTCAGAAAAGGAAAATAAAAAAAAGGAAACATTGAAAGTAAAAATGACCATCTAAAACAATGTTTGAAAAAATTAAATATATTTTTTAAATATATAAACAATTACTCAAATGCTTGTTTCACCCACTTCTGGTGGTCTGAGGCAAAAACTGACCATTATACATTTGTTCGCAGTCCCCCATTTAGGTGGGGCAGGCGAAGTTTCGGAGCATTTTGGGCAATTTTCAAAAACCAGAAGTGAATAAATCCACTTCCGGATGTGACGCATTTGTTCGCAGATCCCTATTTAGGGGGGGTAGGCGAAGTTTCGGAGCATTTCGGGCACTTTTCAAAACCGGAAGTGATAAATCCACTTCCTGTTGTGACATGTGTTGGCAGACCCCCACTTAGGGGGGGTGCGCAAAGTTTCAGAGCATTTTGGGCACTTTTGAAAAAAAGTTCGGAGAAAAATAAGTGAAAAAAAAAGAAGAAATGGTCCACCCAAAAAAATGTCCACCCAAAGAAAATGTCCACCCATCAACCTGCACTCTTAACACTTTACCTGCCAATCACGAGTATAACCGTTGATGAAAAATACACCCGTTTACTGCCAAAAAAATCCATCCACGAGTATAACCGTTTTTCAAAAAAGAAAAAAAAAAAGTTTTTTTTTTGTCTTTTTTTGTCTTTTTTTTTTTCAATTTATCCACACAGAACCAGAGATATCACGATCCAAAGATTTCTAGCTCCATTCACTCCTTGGTTAACTTATTACTTTAAAATCCTGTATCTCGGCTCCTTAAAAAAAAAAATTTAAACACTGGCACTGGGGGAAGTAAAATAAAAAAAACCCTCTGGCAGGGAATGTGTTAACCGGATCTGTAACCGTTAACATGGGTTTGAATGGGGGACAATAAGGGGGCGTGGCTACGTGGTTGGGGGTCCCCGGACCCCCAACACCCAAACTCTTTGATAACCAGTTGGCCGTGTGGCCGATGAGAGGAGAAGAGATCCGGGTCCATTTCAATGTAAAAGGTTCATAACAAAGGCCACCTAGACGAGGATGATGATGAAGGCTGTTTTTTTAGAATGAGTCTGAATTTGGGACTGAAAAGGGGGCGTGGCTACGTGGTTTTGCCAATTACGTCGCCGTGGTAACGCGAAACGGCGAGAAAAGTATTGCGGTAAGTGGCCCGGTCGTTCCGCACGTTTTGTATACATTGACACTAACGGTGTGTTTTAACAGCGGGCGATTCAGGATAGTATTTTCCGGAAGTGCATTATATGTCTATGAGAGCCGGCAACTACTGGCAATAGGGCAAAGTGGGCGGGGGGGCGATGAAAGATGGATTTTCTTTATCTTTTGGACGATGTCGCCCGGCGATCGCCCGAGAGTCGCCCGCTGTTAAAACGTACTGTAACGATAAACCGTGTGGGAGGAGTAGCATTTTGCGCGGTGCGTGCGGCCAAAAGGGGCGGAGTTTCGTCGTTTTTTGTGAATAACGTCGCAATGGTAACGCGTAATGGCGAAAAACTTCCGTTTTGATGTCTATATTGCGGCGGTAGTGTAAACCGTGCGGCAGTTACGGAGCGACAAACTTTTGTTGCGATAAATAACATTATTAATAAATATTGAGGATCTCAATAAGTGTTTTGCCATTACATGGCAGGCACACTTAATAATATATATATATATATATATATATATATATATATATATATATATATATATATATATATATATATATATATATATATATATATATATACACACGTATATCTCCTTTTTTCCCCCTCTTTCTTTACTTCTTTTTTTGTTTTTCCTTTTTTTTGTTCCTTTAGAGGTAATTAAATAGCAGAAGTGAAATATGAAGAAGAAACAAAAATAATAATAATAATAATTTAAAGGAAAAAGGAAGGAAAAGTGAAAGGAGAAGGAGAGAGAAGAAGAATAAAGAAGAAGGGGGGGAGGGGGCCACCTGTGCGTGCGTAGGCACCAGTTCACACAAACAATGCGTAAGCCTATGTATTCACCATTCCCCAATTCAAATGTCGCTTTCCTCCGGAACCACTGTCAAGTTCTCAAAGAATTGTATGATTTCTGTCTAATAATAATGAATTGCATTTTTTATAGCACTTTTCCAAGTGCTCAAAGGAGGCATCAGGAGCTGAAGCGGTGAAGCGGTGAACAGTCGACACCAGCGTCCTCACTTTTTCCCACATTCACACACACCAAGCTAGCGCCGACCGACTTATTGGAGGCAATGTAGGGTTCAGTGACTTGCCCTAGGACACTTCGACACTAACTCTTACCGTGGTTATTCTTTTATGAATCTTTCGAATTTGATGCTGCGTCACAGACACTAGGCTATAAAACGCCGCTCGCAGCCACAGGTTGTCAGTTGATGATGATAGTGATGATGGAAGACACACAGATTCAGATGATGCTCGCTGGAGACGTTGAGGAGCAACTCGATGAACTTCATCTCGGCCACCAGCCTCTGACAGACGACCAGAAGTCTGTCCGGAAGATGCGGCGGGTCATGAATGAACTGAAGGAGACAGAGCGAGCCTACACCAAAGATCTGAGTAAATGCCTGGAGATCTACCTGAGGGAGATGACCAGTGGAGTGGGGGAGAAACCTGCCAGCATCCTCAATAAGGAAGCCATCATCTTTGGTAACATGCAGGACATCCTTGAATTCCATATAAATGTTTTCCTAAAGCAGTTGGACGAGTGTAAGCTTCCAGCGGATGTGGGATGTTGCTTTGTGACATGGGCTGAGAAGTTTGACATGTATGTGAACTACTGCATGAAAATGCCTGCTTCCAGTGAACTTGTAGAGGAGGAACACGCTAGATCCTACTTTCACCGCATCCAGCAGAAATATGGTCTGGACGTGGCCAGTTCTCTCGGCTCCTTCCTCATCAAGCCGGTCCAGAGAATAACGAAGTACCAACTCCTGCTTAAGGAGTTGTTGTCTTGCTGCGAGGAGGGAGGAGGAGAGATTAAGGACGCTTTGGAGGCGATACTACAGGTTTTAAAGAAAGCTAACGGCAGCACAGGCCAGACGACAGCCAACCGACAACAGCCTCGGACCTCTTTCAGCTTGCTGCGGTACTCTCCAGGTAGCATGCTGTGGATATGGTGGAGAAAGTACCTGTTGTACATCATGCAAAGATCCAGCCGGAGATTTGGATGAGGCTTGGGACAAGTCTAGCCCTGGTCCAGAGCGCTAGTGAGTTAGAGAGAACTCTAACAGACTCTGCAACGGCCCATACACCTTTGCACTTATACTGGCATGTCTCATCATGAAACAGGTTGGTGGACCACTGTAGAGACATGCAGAATTGGCAATGGCTGTGAACAATGACACTGAATTAATTATTATTATTGTATATATTATATTTCATTGTATCATATATTGTTGTTATTACCTGTGCATATTAATAGTTTTATTGTATTGTATTATATATTATTATTATTGTATTGTGTATTATTACCTGCCAGCCAGTGGAAATCGTACCCAGTTACAAATATCTTGGCACGATTATTGACAGCAAATTGAAATTTGATGTAAACACTGACATGCTGTGTAAGACGGGCCAGCAGCGCCTTTTCTGTCTAAGGAAATTGGCCAGATTTAATGTCGATAGAGACCTGATGAAACTGTTTTACAGTGCCTATGTACTTTCTGTTATCTCCTTCTCTATCACCTGTTGGTATGGCAACCTCGCCATTAAAGGAGAGATCCGGACATTTTAAGTGTTATCTTTGATGTGTCGCTAATCACTCACCATCATTGAAAGGGACGTTGAGTTATTCCAGATAGTCCCGTGTCGTTCAGTCTGTCGACCCCCTCCGTTGGCATAATGTGAGCCCGTGTAAGAGTGAAAATCGTCTATTTTAACCGATACAAAGTTAGTTTTTTCTCTACTACTGCTCATCGTGGACTCTCATGATACTCAAACGTGCACTGAATGTCGCGAGCGAGCTATCGTTCGTGCAGAACGACATGATGCTGGTTGCTTATTTCTTCCACAGACGCCAGGTTCTGTAGAAGAAACAAGCAACCAGCGTCATCAAGTTCTGCACAAACGGAAGCTCGCTCGCGACATTCAGTGCACGTTTGAGTATCATGAGAGTCCACGATGAGCAGTAGTAGAAAAAAAAACTAACTTTGTATCGGTTAAAATAGACGATTTTCACTCTTACACGGGCTCCCATTATGCCAACGGAGGGGGTCGACAGACTGAACGACACGGGACTATCTGGAATAACTCAACGTCCCTTTCAATGATGGTGAGTGATTAGCGACACATCAAAGATAACACTTAAAATGTCCGGATCTCTCCTTTAAGGATAAAAATTCTCTTAGAAGTATAGTTAAAACCGCCTCCAAAATTACTGGCATCCAGTTGGAGAGCCTCGACCCCTTCTATAACAGACAGCTGCTTATGAAGGCCAGGTCCATTCGGCAAGATAGAGCCCACCCACTCGAGCCAGAGTATAGGATGTTGCCATCTGGCCGTCGTCTGGGTGCCCCTGGTGTCAAAAATAACAGATACAAGCACTCCTTTGTTCCTGCCTCAATTCGTGCAATCAATGCTGCCAGTAACAGGTAAAGGATAATGTTACTGATAGGGTGACCACCCGTCCCGAAATTCGCGGGACAGTCCCGAAATTGGACCCTCTGTCCCGCGTCCCGCACAAGCAGGGCAATGTCCCGAAAATCAAAGTTATGGAAAAAAAAAAAAAAAAAAAGATTTTTATTTTATAAAAAAAAAAAATGTTCATTAAAATGTTAAGTTAACTTGCAATACCCTCTTATATCTGTGAAATACTATTCTTGGATAAATGTAATTGGTCAATGCTGTATGTTATGTATTTGTGGAACGCCATTGGTTCGGGGGGAGTGGGGGGTGGACCAAAAAAACAACAACATCCGCGGTCACAGCTGGTACGCACACACAGGTACAACTAGTGTCATCGCTGCGCGGCAAAAATCCAAAGCGAAAATGGAGGAAACAGTGGAAACTCCTGGCCCTGCTGCTAAGAAAAAAAGGCTCTGCTCATACAATAGAGACTGGGAGAGGAAATATACATGGTTGATATCTGTGTCAAACGACCCAAACAAGGCAGAGTGTACGGTTTGTCGTAGGAACTTCACAATCACCCATGGAGGAGAGAATGATGTTAAGAGGCATGGTGACGGTGAAGCTCACAAGAAAAATGTACAGCTAAGAAAGGCCAACACTAGCTTGACAAGCTATTTTTCAACCCAAAAAGACAGCAACATAGATAAAGTCACAGCAGCAGAGGTAACCAGTGTGTACCATAACGTGCAGCATGGCTTATCATACAGATCTGGTGATTGTGGATCCAAACTTTTTTCCTGTCATGTTCCCTGACTCAGAGATAGCTAAGAAGATAGGTTGTGGGCGCACAAAGAGTGCTGCAATTGTTACTGATGTTCTTGGACCTGCGTCTGTGGAGACATGCTTGCAACAGTTAAATACACCGCTGGCTGCTGACAAACCAGATTCTCTTCCTTTTTTTTCAATTGCATCTGACGCATCAAATCACGGCACTACCAAACTATTCCCTCTAGCAGTGAGGTTTTACACCCCAGAACATGGCGTGCAGAACTGGACTTTTATGATGACCACAAAGAAGACTCTGATGCCATATTTAACCAGGTTGTTTCAAGGCTGCAGGAGATGAACCTGGGGTTAGATCGGGTGTCTGCATATGCAGCAGATAACGCCAGCGTGAATTATGGGGTACATAAATCTGTATATAAAAAGTTGAAAGACAAGAATGGTGCTATCATCAAAGCCAACTGCGTGGCCCACATTCTGCATAACTGGGAGGAATGCAGGTGACAAGCTTAAAGTGGATGTTGAGGCTGTAGTCACGAAAATATACGGCCACTTTTCAGTATCGGCTAAACGAGTCCAAGAATTGAAAGACATTTTTGATTTTGTGGAGGAGGAGTATATGACACTTCACAGGCACGTACCAACACGGTGGCTCAGTCTGTGGCCAGCTGTCAAACGACTTAATGACTGCTGGCCTGCTGTCAAAAGTTATTTTTTGTCTCTTGGAGAAGATAAGTGCCCAGTGGCTCTTTGGAAGTTTTTTGCGAATGATGAGGATGGCGAGGGAGTGCCTTGTGAACTCCAGGCATACATAGCGTTTTTACAGAATAGCTTAAAGCTGTTTTATGATGCTGTGCTTGAAGTTGAGGGGAATGAGACAACTGTCTGTGAGCTTTTTCATCTCATGACAAATCTAAAACTGAAACTTGAACAACGGTTAAAGGATCGTTTCTTTGGATTTGAGACAAGAGAGCTCCTGCAGAGCTTCCCTACCGCACAGGCTGCTGCGATTGAAAAGGACCTTCTCAAGTTCTATGAGAGTTCACTCACTTACCTTAACAAATGATTTGATTTCTCTGATCAGAATTACATGAAACACGTCGCATGCTTGGCTGTCAAGAGAGAATTCAGCTTCCAAGAGCTCTGCGGAGCAGCTGAAGCTCTTAACATGACCAAACAACTGGATATGGACCTCCTTTATGATGAGTTTAGTGTTATGCTCCCACGGATGAGAGAACTCGCAGTGACAAAAGATTCTGTTGCATCAAAGTGGACAGCATTACTGAAGCATGCAATGATGCCAAACATGACAGCTTTATTGTCCTTCATGTTGAGTATCCCAGTCACCAACGCTTTCGTGGAGAGACTGTTTTCACTGATGGTGGGGGCTTGGACCAATGATAGGAATCGCTGCAGCATTGATCTAATCAAGAGTGAAATTCAAGTTAAAGTGAACTACAGCCAGGAATGCCAGGAATTTTACAAGTATGTACTGAAGGAGAAGACCCTGCTAGATGCTGCCCGTTCCAACAAGAAGTACAAGTTCAAGGCCAAGCAGTAGATCGAATAAAGGTAAGCTAACTTTCTACATGTGTGTGAAAAGCTAGTACTTGGTCGCCTATTGCTGTTATTCATTCATTTCAACTAAATAGGCGTCTCTCTCTCTCTCCCCCCCTCTCTCTCGCTGACTCACTCGCTCGCTTTCTCTCTCTCTCTCTCTCTCTCTCTCTCTCTCTCTTTCTCTCTCTCAGTCCCCCACCCTGCCTGGCCGTGTCATGTCTCTCTCTGTCCATGGTGCTGAAGTCTGAAGATTCTTTTTTTTTTTTAATGATTGTTTTACATATCTACAGTATATCTTTTTACTGTAGTTTACACAGATATTTGTGTCTTATAGGATTGCCTTGCTTGGACTGCCTTATTTTGACCGTACTTACTGCTCCATTGATAAATGCGGACTTTGTGGAGCTTCATTGTGCTGTTAATTGCCAATTTGCAATAGTAGAAACACTGTAGGCTACTTTATTCTATGGCGATCATCATCTGTAACAATGTGATGTTTTGATGAACACTTTTGATGAACACTCCAGTTGTTGTTTGTTATAATAAACAATGATTAGTATTTGAGAAACGGTCTAGTTGTTGTCTAATATAATCCACAAAATACATTAGTATAAACCCATTTTGTTTGAATATTTTATTAGGCAGAAATTGTTTTTTGTGATAATAAATTGGTAAAATCAGGCAAAAATATGAATTAAATAACATAACCCTAACCTAACTCCTAATCCTAACCCTAAAACCAAAATAAAGAAACCAAAAACTGGAAAAAAAACGAACCCAATCCTTATGGTGAATAAATACACCTGTTCGGTTGAACCAATTTCAGGCCTCTGTACTAATTCCAGCTGCTAAATGGCTCATTCTCACAATCACATACTGTACAAATACATTGAATGTCTACTATGTTGCCTTAAAGTGCTTTCTGGTGTCACTATAGTCAGAAACGCTGTAATTTTGTGATTTTCTGTGTGATCAGATCGGTAACCGTGGAACTGTGACTGAGGCAGCTGGTTTCAAAGCAGAAGAAGATTCCCAGAGGCTTAGAAACGCCATGAAGGGAGTTGGTGAGTGATTCACAGCTGCTCATCAATGTGATCTTTCAGGATTGTATTAGGCATCCATTGGGCTGATAATACTGTAGTCTTATCACCTAACCACATTTCTTTTATCCTACTTTAATAAATGAACAAAACATTGTCAGTCCGTCCTCATCCATTTCTCCCCCGGCCTCAGTGGGTTGAATGACTATTCATATGGGCATCATATATGAAGGGAGTGAGGCAACAGATCCTTAATTTTCCCAAATTTAAGCTGTTTACAGGAATTAGCATTTTTGCCACAGGCTATGGGATCTATAGTTGTGGTCACGGTCTCCAAGGCAATGGCATCTGTAGTCGCAGCCATGGTCCCATAGCCCAGAGAGATGGTGGGTGGAAATGTGGGTAGTTTTAACATATTTTTTAAAAGACCAAAAATTGCTAATCTAAAAGCATACATACATGTTGCAATATGTTGTGAACTTGTATATCAGCTATTTTTGTATAAACTAGGGCTAATTGGTTAAAATATTATTATTCTCTCCTATCTTACTCCTCTTCTGCAAAAATTACAAGCGGTTTTCTAACTTTTCTATTTATATGGTGTAGTTTCCATGGTATTGGATATTGCATGACTTCATTCAGAGTCCTGAGTGTATAATTTACTTTTCCTTGCACAGTGAAGTTGTTCATCATGCAGATGTATTAAACTAGGCCCAGTACTGCTGCAGCTGTGGAGTAACTAAGTGTAAAATGCCAGCAACCATTTCAGTTATGGTATACTGAAGAATTGCTTCCAAATTAAAGCTGTCCTGCTACCCGGGGCTCAAATTTCTACCACTCTTTCTGGAGGGAACCCCTGCTCATGAGTTTAAGGCAGTACTACTTGAGACCAGTAGCCCAGTAGGTGACACCAGGGTCTAAATTTCCCAATGGAAGTGTAGGGAGACCACCTCCAACAACTGCAGATGTGCTAGTTATATTGGATTAACATACAGATTGTGCTATACCATACAGATTGTGCTTGTTCTATTGTGTTAATATACTCTACCATACAGATTGGTCAAAATAATGTTTCATTCCTTCAAATAAGTTCTGGATTTCAGATTTAACACTCAAAGTACACGGTGACCACTATTGTCTGGATTGTGGAATTTTGACGCTGTTAGTGTGGCCTGCCGTAATCATCTTCTCCTGACTCTAGTTTGAGCTGTATTAGAAACAGATGGTTTCTCTGCTGACACACACCTAGATACACCAAACATTTCTATCCCTTGCTATCTCAAGGGATGGAAATGTTTGGTGTATAGGTCATTATAGGCAAACATTTTTAAAAGCTCGCATGTCATATTGCACCGTGTTATGTTGAGTTGTGAGCTCATAGAGTGACTTTTTTTGCTATTTATCGTAGGACTAAGTACTGTATATACGGCTTAAGTGGTTAACTTTCTCTGAACTATTAGTCTTTGAATCATCTGGCAACATTAAGAAACACGTGATTCATGTAATGTTGTGTAGATTATGTTATTTATATTTACTTATATGCTTTAAGGTGGGTTGTTGTGACTGTGATGTATTTGCAGGCACTGATGAGGCAGCTATCGTTGAGGTCCTGCCACACCGTACCATTGCGCAGAGGCAGCGCATTAAAGAGGCCTTTAAGCAAACTGTGGGAAAGGTGAGTCTTTTATTGGAACTGGGTCTGTACTGCACTCTGAAAGTTGCATTTTATATAGGTTTAGTACTTGTACAGCAGAGGCATGAGACTGTTGGCAGGAGTAGCAGGACTAGCAGAAATAAAATGTAAAAAATGGGTGACAAAAATTATACCATCTGTCAATATTGTCTTTGTTGAGGGCTTCTGCCAGCATTTGTCACTGTGGGTAAGTTTTTGTTGTGTTTGAACTTCAGATGATAAAACCCAAGTAAACCATTAACTGTTATTAACATACATGTAAACGAGCAGAACAGGGAGGCCTTGTAGTAAAGTCTACAAAGAAGCCACAATAGTATGCGATAAAGTGACAGTTTACTTGTCACACCGTAATCTGTTCAAATATATTAACAGAGAAAAAGGAAGGTTAATGTTTATTTTACCACCGTAATTAGATAAGAACAAGTTCAGCGGGCATGTGCACAATGGTTCATCAATAAAGTTATCTGAAAGGTCCATTGAGCGAGGGGAAACACTCTAGAGAGGGCACAGATTGCAAGTGGAATCCTCAGAAAGAGTGAGTCATGCTGCATTTGGAAACACCCAGATGTGGTCCGAGGTTTCACAGAACAGCTTCTCTGTTCACAAAACTGTGTCCAGTTGTCATTCCGTCTAGAAAAGGCTAGGTTATGTATCTGGAATGTGACCCACTTTGGAAACACATGACCAGACGCTGTGCCCAGAAAGGTGTAATGAATGATTCTAAAGCAGGGGTTTTCAAGTCCTAAAAATGTTATGAATTATTCTAGAGAAGGGGTTTATTCTAGAGAAAGAGTCTTCAAAGTCTGAGACAGTGGGGCCTGCCTTGAGACAAGGATCAGACAATGACAATACTGTTAGGTAATATTTGCTAGAAACAACAATTTATGAATATGTAAAGGGAAACCTGAATGTGTTTATATGTATTTAAATGGGAAACATTCTGCATGCCGAGTTTGAAGTCTGTCCCATATATGCACATGACCATATATGGGCATAGCGATTGGATCTGTGGCTCTGGATCATTGGGAACTGCTTAAATATTTTGGCTGAGTCAGAGTGACGTCAGAGGTCCGCCGGTCCTCCCATTAGCCAATTTTAATATAGGATACAAACAAAGCATTTAGTACTACTAAACAGATATTCACATCTTTAAGAACAACAAAAGACAGCTTTGTGTTCACACAAGGATAATTAGACTAGAATATTGTGAAAGGAGCGTGAAAAGTCTAAATGTAAGAATAATCATGTGTTAGGCGCCTTTCATAAAAATAGGCATCGCCTTTTCACATTAAACCCTATGAGAAATTACAAAAAGATGACCGCATTGCAGCTGCTTTTAGAAGGCATTGATCAGAGTGCATTTTCTGGCCAAGCAGAGTACTTTTAAAAGTTGAGAATAGTTGAGAAATGCGCTTATGACGGGGATAGCTTTTTATCAGCTGTCCAATTACACAAATGCAAATCTGCTTGGCCGAGCTGATGGTCTCTCTATGCCCCGCTATCGGCTACGGAGGCACCCACACCCGACTACCAACAGCATCCCTCTTCCCAACAGAAACAGTGTATTAAACCCATTATTACCTAATAAAATTGCATTGTGATTATAGTTTTATTTCCTTAAAGGCAGACCTGAAGTCTGAATGCAAGAAATAAACACTTGATGAACTTATAATTCTGGCTATTGTTGATCCATTTGTATTGTCTGCCTATAGGACCTTGCTTCTGAGCTGCAGGGGGAGCTAACCGGCAACTTTGAGACGGTGGTTCTTGGCCTCCTGATGCTTGCACCTGTGTATGATGCCTATGAGCTGAGGAACGCAATTCAGGTAGATTCTGAATGAGTTTGAAATCCTTTTTGCTGCTACTTTCTGCTGGTGTTAGGCGGTCAGTCACATGCCTGTACTATATAAGATAACATCTCAATAAAACATCCCATATCACTTGATATCAGGGTGCTGGAACGGAAGAGGCTGCCCTCATCGATATTCTTGCTTCAAGGACAAATGAAGAAATAAGAGCCATCAATGCATTCTATAAGAAAGGTAATTGTGTCCTTTCTTTGCATAGTACAACATAGAACAGTCACTAGTCACTACCATTTGTATGATATCCGATATAATGCATCAGTTCCTAGACCTCATTTCTTTGTTTGGATACACAAAGACATACAATTTGAAAACTATACATCATTTTAATTATTCATATGAGGCAGAGTTGGTCTCTATAATGCAGGATGTGCTTTGTGTATTGGATCTTTTGTGTCCTCTATATTGGTAATGAAAACCAAGTATATTTAAGTGTTCTTTTTGTGTTTTGAAAATTTTTAAATAGATTATTGTTGTGCATACAATAGCATATTTGATATGTATTTACTGTGTTATAATTACTATACATCCATCGACAGCCTTGTTAAGCCATCACAGATTGTTAACCGAAGTTGAAAGCTATGATGTTTGTTGTATACCGCTGTGGTTCTCAAACACTGATGTGCCATGAGACAAGTCAAGGTGTTTCTTGGGATTTTGTGACAACCACATACATTACTGAAATATACAGTATACCACTATACAAAATGTTATGAATTGTTTTTTTATTTACTATACGAGTAGATTGTCCGCACTCATTTTCCAATAGAGAGGCATATTCTATGCCTTGAAAAAATTACAGGCGTGACTTCAGAGTTTGACTTGCCCATTGGTGTGCAATATAAAATAATATCTCATATATTTTGTTCATGACAGAGTACGGGAAAGACCTGGAAGATGATGTATGCGGAGACACCTCTGGAATGTTCCAGAGAGTGCTGGTCTCTTTACTTACGGTGAACAAACATCAACTATTGACTTCTCTTAGCTTGCCCTACTATAATACCCAGCCAAAGATGCTTTACTTTTTACCTATTTTCTTTTACTTTTAGTACTTTGTGTAGCACTCTTAAAAAAAAGAAACAGCATAAACCTATTTGATATCTTTTTGTATGAAAAGTATTTAAAATGCATTGTTTCAAAACACTCTTCACAAGAAGACATTGGTAGTTTCTTTACATTTAAATCACCCATAATAGGTCCATATATTTGCATTACCATCACACTGACAGCTCTGCTTCTTCAAGCTCAACGCATAGTGACTTGTATTTTTGGCACGCAACTTCGTATGATGGAGTGTGAATTACTGTAAGTATACATATTTTTTAACTGTTATGTGGTCTACCTTTTAGGCTGGCCGAGACGAGAGCGATAAAGTGGATGAGGCCCAGGCTGTGCAGGATGCCAAGGTGAAAAAAACACACATTTGTATAAGATTCTACAGTATATGAGGGTTATGCTTCACCATCTATTCCAAAATGTCTTTCTTTTCTGTGGTTTAGGACATCTTTGAAGCTGGCGAGGCTCGCTGGGGGACAGATGAAGTGAAGTTCCTCACTGTGCTCTGTGCGCGGAACAGAAAACATCTGCTACGAGGTGAATTCCCAAAATAACGATAGCTGGCAGAAATACTTCCCTTTTACAGTATATGCTTCTTTGTTTGTCTTTACAACTTTTTATCTGCTATATACTGCAAGTTATTGTGGAGAACTGCCCTGTTTTTACTGCCCTCTTGTGTAGAACTGAGGAAGTGGGTGGCGTTTACTGACCCCCTCTGATGATTTAAGGAACTAAACCAGTACTCCCTTCCTGTCCTAAAATCATCTAGTCTATTTGAGGAATTTAAATGGCGTAGATGAACCTATTCAGTTTATCTTCTGATCACAGGCAAGGTGCAGCATAATCATCACCTAACGGGCTGTTGACAATGTGCATTAAATAGTTGGACAGAATTAGACCACAGGAAGACACTACCATTGACAGATTTTGTCATTGTCAATTTTGTTTTCTCTCTAATTCCTTTAGTGTTCGATGAGTACCAGAAGGTATCTGGAAGGGACATTGAGGACAGTATCAAGAGGGAGATGTCTGGATGTCTGGAGGATGCCTTTTTGGCAATAGGTCTGTTTGTCTGTAACAATTGAACTGAACCCTGGGACTACCACTAACTCCTCCTCGCATCCTCCTCCTTACTTGTACACACACACACACACACACACACACACACACACACACACACACATACACACATACAGTACACACATACACACATACACACACACACACACACACACACACACACACACACACACACACACACACACACACACACACACACACACACACACACACACACACACACACACACACACACTAGTATGTACAAAATCCTGCTACTGCTTCTATCACCTCTGGTTTTACTATTACCTTATGTGTACATCATACGCATGATACACATCAAGTGCAATAATTCATATTTTTCTATTTACCAATAACTATAGCCTCTATATTGTATTATTTCTATCTTGATGTGTATGTATATTTTTGAAAACGTATTTATACTAGACCATACCCGTCCGGGGATATGAGCACCCAAAGAATGTTCAGTTTGGGTTAAGCGCTGTGCACAGACAGTATATCAGGGATGGAAAGTGACTTTGTACTTGGTACCTGCAACACTTCCAGCGTGCAGGCGCATCCCGACGCCGTGACCCCACAGAGAACACACACAAACACCCGCTCATAAATACTTCCAACACACACACGCGGGCGACCCGTCACACACATACACGGCTGTCGTGCGCGACCCGTTGCGAACACACACACACGGCCGGACCCGTCCCTCCCACAACCTGGATTAGAACATTGGGATGTGTTTTTGGAGTAGTTGTGAAAATGATGTTGTCCTGTCCATGACTTTGCTACGGGGAATACGGGCTGTCAGCTCTGGCTGTTAATATCATTAGTGTGCGTGTAGATTGTTTACTCAGTCATTGATACAACGGAGCAGAGCTGTGCGATCTCACCACGTGTCAGAAAGGACATTATTTCAAGTATTTTCAAGTTGAGAGACGACGGGGACAAAAACTTTTGTCTCTCTGTAAATGAGAACGAAGGGTGTGTGTGTGTGTGTGTGTGTGTGTGTGTGTGTGTGTGTGTGTGTGTGTGTGTGTGTGTGTGTGTGTGTGTGTGTGTGTGTGTGTGTGTGTGTGTGTGTGTGTGTGTGTGTGTGTGTGTGTGTGTGTGTGTGTGTGTGTGTGTGTGTGTGTGTGTGTGTGTGTGTGTGTGTGTGTGTGTGAGTGTGAGACTGTCAGCGCTACGGCTGTTGTCTTATTAGCACAAACCGCTTAGTGCAGTGGGGTCCACAAAGCATTTGCTGGGGGTCCACGACCACCTGACTCAAAAAAATATTTATTTCATTTGATAATGTGCCCATCCCAAGATGATCTCCCGCTGACCGCAACATACTTGCTCTCCCAAAGTTTAACTAAGCAATAGGCTACTGTGTACAACCCAAGTCTGCAAATACTTTCATTGCGCACATCCCCGGGTATGGACTAGTTATTATTATGATTATTAATAATAATAATACATCATTATCATTATTATTTTAATTTCCCCATTGACAACTTATTTGAAAAGCATTGTTGCTAACTTGCATTTTTTGTTTTGCTTTGCAGTGAAATGTTTGAGGAACAAGCCAGCATTCTTTGCAGAGCGGCTGTACAAGTCGATGAAGGTCAGTATGTTGTTCCTCATAAAGCTACTATAATGTGTGTCCAGTAAATGATTGACTTTCTATTTCTATGTTTGCATTATTCTAATGAAACTTAAAAGTGGTGATGGTTTTCACTGTTTGGTAGATGGGTACAGTAGATCTCACCAGCCTTGGAAAATGGCTAAGCAAGATCTCATCAAAGCATACTTATTTACACGCACAACGACGGTGGATGCCATAGGCCAATGAAACTAATATGAAGAGAGATAGAGCCCGCACGCCATTTTCCAGGTAAAGGATTTACTTTATTTGCGAAGTCGCAAATAAAGTAAATCCTTTACCTGGAAAATGGTATAAGCAAGATCTCGTGCCAGAAAAGGTTGCCCACCCCCGGTGTAAAATATCCTGTGTATAGCATTGAGAGATATTGGAGAGTGTTACCTGTGATTAATTGGAGAGATAAAGGGCAAATGGAATAACAATAAGTAAAGAAGGAAACCATGTGAACAGGCTATGTCAAATAACCACAGAGGCAGACAAAAGTCTATAAGTCTATGTTGTAGGTCAGTGGTTCTCAAAGTGGGGTCCAGGGACCCCCATGGGTCCTTGCGGTGGTTTCATGTTGTCCTCAGTCAAATGAGTTAATAAAGCATCAGGTTAACCACTTCAACTCTATTTCATACATGATTTGGAATCATTTAGAGTTTTCTTTTTAACACAAATCTACTCTTATGGGCTCCCTGGCATCAAATCTTTTTCAGATGGGGGTCCCTGGCCAAATACTTATGAATTTGCGGGTCCTTGATATGATACTGTGTAAGAACCACTGCTGTAGGTGACACTGTGATGTGTATTACCGTGTCTGTGTTATATGACAGACACCCTGAATACAATCTTGCTCCCCCCTTAGGGAATGGGCACCACGGACAGCGTCCTCATCAGAATCATGGTTGCCAGAGCAGAGATTGACATGCTGGACATTAAGGCTGAGTTCCTCAAGATGTATGGAAAGACTCTCTATTCCTTCATAAAGGTAAAGCACTGATTTCTGGGGCATTGGTCCATCACCAAGCTCATGATAAAACAGTATTACGTGACACTGCAATTCTTAATATTCTGTGACAACTATTTAGTATTTCAGTTTTCTACTGGAATATATTATTCTAGTAGTTATTTAATTTGACTGGCTAAAATAATGTCCCTTATGACAAAGAAATCAACTTAAAAAACAACAACGCATGCACTGTATAAATAAAAAGGCAAGAATCAATTACTAGGTCAGACTTTTAAATTCCAGGCCTGATTGAAACTGTTTCATCTTTTTAGAGGCAAGGCCACTTGGCCTTTGGTCTTGTAAATGTGTTTAGGGCACAAAGGCCAAATGCCAGGACAGCAAGGACATCAAATAAAACAATGAAGTCCACTGAAATAATGTATTCAATTCAAGGGTTAAGAATGAATTTAAATATGTAGTATAACTATCAGTGAAATAAATAAATGATTGGTATTTATAAATTGCCAATATTTGTACAAACTCCTGAAAAGTAGTTCAAACATTCATACTCAAGTCACTGGACTGGTGTGAAGATGGGGATGGGGACTCAGGAGGAGTTAAGAATTCAGAAACCTGACAGTGAAATATAGATTTAACTGTAATTCCGATGACCTTATGTCCTGTAACTGTTGGCCCAAACAGTGTGTGCAATCTGTGCATGATTAGTGCATGTGAGTGTATACTTCTGTCTCAGAAGTCACGTGGACTGTCTGAGTTGCCTTTGCCTTTGCACCAGAGGACATATCTATGCTCTTGTCAGGGCATAGTTCAGCTCTGTTTCCTTCTCTGACCGCAAAGGCTTCACATCCTGTTCTACAGAAGCAGGATGGTACGTTTTCTATAAAAACTACAGCAAAGTGACAGAGGAGAAAAAGTGTAATAAGCTGTAAGGGGGCAGCATAGATGGGGCATCAAGGCCATAGTGGCCTCAGGGGCAGAAAAGCCAAACTGAGGGACAACAGCGGCCATGGCCTTCATGGCCTCCATGAAATTCCTGCCTTGGTTTAAATTTTCATTTTCCATTTTTGCTATTTTCAATAATAAAAAAATCAGTAATATTGGTCGTTATTTTAAATGACTTGACATTTTAATAAAGATATATTCCAATCTGGTGGTGTTTCTCACCATCAATGTATCAATATAGAATTGTGAGAGAATATTGTAATATACTTCTGGCTCCATATTACATGTATGCTTAATTTTCTCCAATCCACATTGGCTGCATACTAGGGCTGGCTACTATCCTGCAGTACAACTTGAATTTACCATGTTCTCCTTCATTCTTTATAGGGGGACACATCCGGTGACTATCGCAAAATTCTTCTGGAGTTGTGTGGGGGAGACCAGTAGAAGCAACAAGACATTAACATGGCTAGCACCTTTCTATTGATCTCAGCACTCTATCCCGTCCAATGTTCTTCCTTGGCTGCAACATTTCATTTCTCTGATTGGCTGACTGACAGCTTATTTTACAGTTTGGAATACTAATTAAAATGAAAACCAGTGACCTTTTACACCTGTCTGTGTTTTTCTATTGATCCTTTCATGGGGCTTAAATTAGTGGTGTTTGGTTAGAGAGAGATGCAGCTCACAACTTTAAGAACATGAAGGATGGATAGTATTGACCTCTAGCTCCCAATCATGTCACTGCTGGACATTTTCATCACTGGTTGGTGATTGAAGTCCATTTGTTTAATTGGCTAGAATTTCTTGTTCGTTGAGTCAGCTCAGAGTCCGTTGATTTAATTACTTTAACAGGATTTTAGCTTGATTTGGAAGGCAGTAAAATGTGTTCCAATCAATTTAAGGGGGAAACTCCATCACTCATAGAAACTTACAACCCCATCTTGGAGTAAATAATCTTCAGTGATTGTGTCCAATATGACCACTGGGTGGAACCATAACCTCTACTGTCTAAAGTTTAGGCCAGACTTGGCACAGACTCTATAGTTACCTTGTGCCAAGGCTGTCCATTTTCAGTGTAGAACATGTACTAGCGTCGCGCCAGTAAATGGTGACTAAAACAGTTAAGGTTGTTATTGCTAGAAAATAAGATTTAGATTTTACATGGTAAATGGACTGCATTTGTTTAGAGCCTTTCTCCAAAGTGCTTTACAATGTATTTCACATTCACCCATTCACACAGCGACAGTGTAGGAAACCAAGCAAGGCACAAACCTTCTCATCAGGAGCAGTTAGGGGTTCAGTGTCTTGCTCAAGGACACTTCGACAGCCAGGAGGAGCCGGGATTGAACCGGTAACCTTCCGATTCCAAATGAGCCACTGCTGCCCCACATTGAACATCACCCATCTCCTATCAATCAAAGCATATTATTACTACTCTACAGTTGAAATATTACAGCTTCTATAGTGTGACTCCAGCAACATTTTACATGGCACTTTTACATACAGTACTTATGCACTGAAGAACACATGGCTGGAATAGTATGCATAACCACTTGAACCCTATATCCCTGTTCTGGGGGAATATTAGCCAAAAATAGCAGATCTACAATCTTGTAGAGTTGCTACAAGTAGAGGGTTAAAGTGGTTGATTAAGTTTAAGTTAAGTGTTGCTAAATGATATACAGTAGCAAAGCAGATAAATACTGTAGATAAATGGTGATTAACCAAAAATAGTGAATTAACCATTACATTCTGGAAGAGCAAATATAATATGAACAATGTTAAAGGTGAAAGTTTTATATTTTATTTTTTGATTGTCACAAGGCCTAAAAATAATACTGCATACTGATCTACAAGCTCACATGTTGTGATGTGACGTGTTGTGAGCTTGTATAAAGTATAAATCAGGCTTCCCTTGACAGTCCACGATTTCAGTCACGATCATCACATAAATCCAAACCAACATTATGGAGCAATAAGAACTCATTATCATCTTGAGCTTCAATGAAGGAAAAACCTACAAGGGCTTAATATGAGGATTTGTTATATATATATATATATATATATATATATATTATACTTGCATGATATCTATTTCAATTGCTTGATAACATTCCTAAAATCTACAGGTTAATGCATGTCATATGAATTGCATAATCAATAAAACCCAATGTAAACCTAATGACATTGTTCTGGAATTTTCCAAACAATTTCTGGTTAAAATTGTGAGAGAGTCACAGAGGAAAAGCAAATTCCTCTTTTATATCCAGTTACTCCAGAGAGAGATAGAACAGACTCAGAGAGAGATTGAGATTTTCTTTTGCCACTTAAGCCCTAAGTGGTCAAAGCCCTGAAGAATTTGCGGGTGGAGTTAAGGGGGAGAGGTAAAAAGCCTGATTTCTGGAGCTGAATACAATAGAAATCCTTGAGAACTGGACAGGAATACTTAATAAAAGCTATTTTCAGAGGAAGAAAGTGATAGATGGATTGCTGAAGGGAGCCAATCTACTGTGACGGACAGGTTGTTATTTAAAATGAACGGCTGGAGGATTTTAGAGTGCTCTAAATTGAAAGGGCATGACCCTTCCGGTGACAGAAATATATTCTTCTCCGATTGAAAAATAATTTATGAAAATCCCCCACAAAATAATGACAAAAACATTTATAATCTTTCAAATGGATAACTCAAATCCACACAGTTTGTGGCCATTCTTGAAAGGCAGCAGCAACACTCTCTGTCTCTCTCTCCCGCTGTCTCTCCCCCCCCCCCTCCCTCTTTCTGTTCTCTCTGGTTGCTGTCATAGCAAAGCAGTGATCCAATAGCTGTTGGAGATGCACAACGAACATGGGCTTGACTATCTGCTGTCGCAATAGGAGTAAAGGTACCATGTTTCATTGTTATTTATCTATTCATTGATTATTGCTATTATTGTTTTTATTATTATTATTATTATTATTATTATCATTATTATTATTATTATTATTATTATTATTATTATTATTATCCAAAGGGTTGGTTGGGGAGACTGTACAATTTGTTTTATTTTTAAGTTTTCATATCATTCCTTGACTGCTATATTTAATTTCAAATGTCACTTATCATAACAAACTCTAATGCTCCTCTCACATTTAAAATATAAAATTGTGTTAGAATTATGCAAGTCACTTTTTAATAATATTCTTACTTTCTATGTATCCCTTACTGTCCATAAGTGATTTACCATAAAGTTACACAATGAATGTTCTTATTTCAGGTTACATACCAGTACAGTTTGAGTATAGGATTCATATTATTTTTTCCTTATCAATATAAACATGTTTAACCAATTTTGTGTCATGTAAAAAATTATATGTAACCTGCTGTTTTACTGTGCTATCTAATAGGGGTGTAACGATACGTTTTAACAACGATTCGATACGTATCACGATACTTGGTTGTCGATACGATACATGAACGATACAGGTTAATTTAGAACGATACGATACGTTTCGATTCAGCGATTTAGTCGATACGATACATGAACGATACAGGACAGGTTAATTTAGAACGATACGATTCGATTCAATGATTTAAAATCGATATAGTAACTATTTATTTACCCAAAAATTCTGTGTGAAAAATAAATACCTGGATACTGGATATAAACCCCTCTTTCTCTTTTCTTCTTAAAAGTACTTAGTATTGATATAATTGATTATTTGCATTGCAGAACGATTCGATACGATTATTTGCATTGCAAAACGATTCGATACGATTCAAAGTCAAACGATACGATATTTAGCTGTTTGCATATCGATATAGTAGATCGTTGAAAATTCAAAACGATGCATCGATGCAGTTACTGTATCGTTACGGGCCTACTATCTAAGATTCAAGGGTATAGCAAAAAAAAAATTACAACATTAGCATTGTTTTAGTACTATTGCTTTTAACAAGGAATATCAATTCAGTAAAAGAAAAATAATTTGTCCAGAAATTGTTAAAATGTTGAAATTAGGCTAAGTAAAATATCTCTAACCATTGGTGCATGAATAAAAGTCATACTACATGAGAACAACTTCATTATTCACAAGCTTCAGTTTAAGCTACAGTACAGTATAATGGATCTACTGACAATTCTACCGTCTTGCTACTTACGTTTCTAATAAAATAAGATGTATTGACTGTCCTTCTATAATACTTATCAGTTTATAAAAACATTTATTAAGATGGTGAAACCTTACACAAGCGTAACTGTAAAAGATATATGGTACACACTGTAAGAACTAAGAAGCTATAATTATGATGAGGTCATTTGTTTTAAAATGTATCACTTCAAAGTTCTACTGATGTATGTCAGTGTAGAAACTGAAACTATAGCTCAATAGAAATCGATTGATTTCAATTGACACGTGCACGCACGCACGCACACACACACACACACACACACACACACACACACACTTTCTTATTAAAATGTCATAAAGTTATGATACACTGACATTGTACCATAATATTTGGAAAATGACTTTGGGCTTATGTGGTGTAGGTGAAGGAAGGGCATAATGTGAATTTAAGTTTGTTTGTTTGGTGCTACAGTATGTATGCCAACTACTTCTGGGTTCACAAACACAAGCAGAGACTTAACACAAGCAGAGACTGGAAAATAGAGAATACACAGTGGCAGAATACCTGGGTGACTGATCCAAATCTAAGGGAGGCCCTGAGGTAAAGACTCAGTGAACACGGTCTCGCAATCTAGAAGACTGCACACAAAATGAGGTGGAAACCGAGATACACTATTTCTAACCACCTGCGGCCTGCCCACTGTACCAACTGCCAAGAAATACACCTACACATACAGCCCACAGATTACAACTACCCAAAGAGAGTTTAAAAACATGACTAATGACCAAAAAAAACTCTCATACCAGCAAAATGCAAACACAGCAGCAAGATTCCAGCTGCTGTGACAGGAGAAGGATGTCCATTGAAATACAATCACCCTAAGGTCTACTAAACAAATCTGCACAGAGTTGATCTCGGTACATACTACAGTACATACAGACAGAGCAACTACCTTTAAATTCATTTGAAAAACTGCTGCTATTTTGTGTACCATTTTAAATACACTTGAAAATGTTGCTATTTGTCTCAAAGGTTTATACTAGGCTACCAAGTTATCCCTTTTTACATGTAGGCCTAAATATAACTGCATTGAACAGCAAATGCAATGCTAATACTTCTGGTACAAGTAAACCTTCTGATCACCTGTGTTCTGTATTTTGAACAGTGTAAGTAATATACTGAAAGACTGGACTGCTGGTATGGAGGGCAATGGCAGTGACTCAGCTGGAACTATACCGCCCTCTGCAGGGGAAGAGCAGACAGAAGAGCACATCTATGAGATACCAGTGCAAAATACCTCAGCCAACCACAGCTCCCAGTTTGCAGATGTGGCTCTGCTGCAAACCTTCAAACCTCTCATCATCACTTGCTATGTGATTGTGGCAGTGGTCGGCGTTTTTGGGAACTACCTGCTCATCTATGTCATTTGCCGAACCCGCAAGATGCACAATGTCACCAATTTCTTCATTGGGAACCTGGCCTTCTCTGACATGCTCATGTGTGTGACATGCATTCCCTTTACACTTGCCTATGCCTTCAACCCTCATGGCTGGGTTTTTGGCCGCTTTATGTGCTATCTGCTGTATCTGATCCAACCTGTCACGGTTTATGTGTCAGTATTCACTCTCACAGCTATTGCTGTTGACAGGTGGGTAATTTCCTTTTATCCTATTAACCATAAGTCATTCCACTCAGATTATAAGACTAACATTATCTTTATATTCATGCATCCATCTCACATTTTACATCAACAAGCTAATTGATAAAGCCCCTGATTAATCAGGGATTTGCTCTGAAGGCAGAGACTAAAACATTAAATAATGTTTTTAATCAAGACAAATGAATACACATTTACCTTGACTTTTACCAAGTGATTTAAGGAATGTAAAATACCTGGACCATGTCAATCTACACTAGCTACAGTATGCATCCCATGTCTATGATGCATTATAAACATACTTATAATGTGTTGTAATCTGCTTATAACACTGTATAGTTATAAGAACTCATTAAGGCACGTAATACTTTATAACAATAATCATAACACATTATAAAGAATAATATAATGCTTATAAGGTCAATTATTATAATTGTCTCTATAATCTTTTTAAGCAACAAATGACCACTTATAGTGACTTATAATGACAGTATAATGCATTTTAATGCATTATAAGGGTGATTTTAAAGTATTATAAGATGATTATAATGTCTTACAACTATGAGAATTAACATGGGATGCATAGAAAGCAGATTATAATGCATTACAACTATGTTCATAATGCATTATAGACATGGTATGCAGCAAGTGTTGTTACCCAGTCTTTCCTTTTCCATTCAGATATTATGCCACAGTGCATCCCCTAAAGAAGCGCACGTCTGTGGCAACCTGTGGCTATGTTTTATGTGGAATCTGGCTGCTGTCCTGTGGGTTGGTGGCTCCTGCAGTGGCTCACACCTACCATGTGGAGTTCAAAGAGGAGGGCCTCACCATCTGTGAGGAGTTTTGGCTGGGCCAGGAGAAAGAAAGACAAGCGTATGCCTATAGCACCCTACTGGTCACTTATGTCCTGCCACTGTCAGCTGTTTGCGTCTCGTACCTCTGCATCTCGGTTAAACTGAGGAATTGTGTTGCACCAGGCCGCAGGTCCGAGTATCACGCAGAAGCGTGGCGTGCTCGGAAGAGGAAGATCTTTCGGTTGGTTTCACTTGTGGTGGCTGCCTTTGCAGTGTGTTGGCTTCCTATCCATGTGTTTAATGTGCTGCGAGACATAGACATTCATCTCATAAACAAGCAACACTTTTTGCTCATCCAACTGCTGTGCCACCTCTGTGCCATGATTTCTTCCTGTTGTAACCCCTTCCTCTATGCATGGCTACATGACCGTTTTCGCACTGAGCTGCGAAAGATGTTCACATGCCATCGTCACATTGTCATGCCTGCCAACAACTGTGCTGCTAGCGTGGTCTTGTAAAGTTCTTTCAGTTCAAGAACATTTAAAAATACAGCTGGTTCTCAACCTAGCTGTGGGCCATGAGGATATTGCAAGTGGGTCCCCAAATAATTGGCAAAACACTAAGATTGTATTGATAATATAACATAATATAAAAAATATAATATAAATACAATATCACACCCAGTGTGAAGTGGGCGGTGTGGTCATCACAGTGGTCATCACAGTGATGGAAGCTCACTTAAAACATTTTTTTTTTTTTTTTGAAGTGCATAGTCCTATTTATAGGTTATTAATGTCATCATGTGTCTCGCTAGCCAATCACAGTGCTGGATAGAGTCAGCCAATAGAGTCAGCCAATCACAGTACAGCTAGGGGTGTACTAATGAGCCAATCACAGTACAGCAAATGTGTACTAATGAGGTGTCCCAACCCCACTTATAGGGGCGGCTACACCGCCCACAAAACGGACACTATGTTAGTTCCATTGATCCAAGCCGGAACACAACCGATTGATTGATAATTAAATTAAACATGCTCTGAAAATGCATCCCTCCCATCTGACCTCTTAACATGGCAGCCAAATGGCTCTAGGCTGTGCTTTCGAGATTTTCAAGTGGGCCCTGATCCAGAAAAGATTGAGAACCACTGCTTTAGTGCCACTGTCCTTTTGGTTGGTTGGTTGGTTATTGTCTCCGCCAGGCCGAAAGGCATGGCGAGAGAGTATGTTTTGCCCCCTGTCCGTCCGTCCGTGTGTCCGTCCGTGTGTCCGTCCGTCCGTGTGTCCGTCATTCTGTCATTTTGTGTACAGCTAATCTCCGGCACCGTTGGCTTGATCGCAGCGAAACTGTGCACACACACTCCCTGGATGCCAGAGCAGAACCTCTGCCCCAAATTTTTCAAATTAGCCTTTTATAGCGCCACCAGGAGGCCGCTTTTTGCAAAACACATTTCTTGACAGTACTCCTACAGATATTATCCAAACATCACGCAAATCAGTACACAGTATCTCTATAGTCATGTGATCAACACAGATCTGTCCAATTTTCCATATTTCATCCTGATTGGCTAAGGTTGGCTTCCAAAGTTTGCAGGATTGCTCCGTTTTCAACAAAATGCCTCAAATCATGTGAGATTTCACACGCACATTCCCACTAGGCCAAGGAAGAAATGCCACTTGAAAATGTTCAAATCAGCCTCATGGTGGCGCTATAAATGGACGATTTGTGTTTTTAACTATAACTGCACCGATCTGCATGAAACTTTGCACGCACACTCCCTAGAGGCCAAGGAAAAACAACTGACCTGCATTTTTCACATTTGCCTTTCATAGCGCCACCAGGAGGCCGACTTATGTAAAACACATTTTTTGATAATAAGCCTTCAGAATGTATCCAAATTTCACGCACATCGGTACACTTGATCTCTATAGTCATGTGATCACGATGGATCTTTTAAAATTTTCATATTCCATCCTGATTGGCTAACATTGACATCGAAAGTTTGCAGGAGTGGCCCGTTTTGAACAAAATGCCACAAATCATGCATGCAGCGTCCGATTGTGGTGACACTTTGCACGCACATTCGCACTACATTGAAGAACAAATGCCACCCTTTTAACATTGCCCTATTATAGCGCCACCAGGAGGCCAATTTTGCAACACTTTTATTTTTTATATTACTCCTACAAATTCAAACATCATGCAAATCGGTACACATATAGTCAAGTGATCAAGATGGTTCCGTCCAATTTTTCATATTCCATCCTGATTGGCTAATTCCGAACATTGCTGCCCCACAATAACCTACCTGACCTGGCGGAGACCTGTGCTCCGAGGAGCACTTTTTCTAGTTTATTTATGTATTTATCGTGGCTATGCATGCACAAATAAGCCTATGTAGTATGAGAGGAAGATTTTTTTTTAAAATAATTTAATATGTATTCTTCAGTTCCAAGTCATAAAAATATAAATTATGAAATTGAGGGGATTACAATAGTATTTATTATTTATTTATTATTAAGTCTATTCTTCTGGAATTGTATGTATATGAATCTACTAAACATCCAACATTAAAGTAGTGGAGCAGGTACACATTCAAATCCTCAGTTAATTTAAACTTTAAAGCAAGAGTGTAAAAAAGGACCCAAATTAACAATGAAGAATTGGCTGTGTATGCCGGTGGTAAGAATAATATGCAGCATTTCCATGTAGCCATTTGAATTGATATGAGCATCCTCTCTCTTTCAAAAGACCTGTAAATATTTGATTTGAATGTATAATGTAGTGTCCTTTGTGCCAAGGTAAAACACCTGCCCACCACTGCAGGGATAAGGGTTCAACTCCCAGCAGAGCGGAGCTTGACTTGGCCAGCAGAGGCTCCAACAAATTGGCAGTGTTCACGGATAGGAAGCCAGTGAGGGATCATGTCCTTGTTGCTAGACTAGCTTTTGCTGGGGAGTGAATCTGGGGTAGATAACATGAACCTGGGTGTGTGTCACTCACAGCCTCCCAGTGACACTCCTCCCTGTCACATGAAAAGAAGCGGCTGGCGTTCACCATGTGTATTGGAGGAGGCATGTGGTTGTCTACATCCTCCCCAGACCAACAGTGGAGGTTGGCAGCGAGTGACAGGGACCACACAGTGCTAATACACACAGTGCTAAAATATACAATCTCACTATCTCTCTACTTTTGCTATCTCCAATTGCTGTTTCTCCAAACCATCACAAAGTCACATGCTAAGCCTGTAGGTGAACTAATCACTTATAGCTCCAAATATGCCTTGGTGTTTGCAATGACTAATAATGGTCACTCCATTACTGACTGTAGTGATGACTATACAAATAAATATGTGAGAGCAAAAAGTTATTGTATCTAAATACAGTAATATGCCATTGTGACTTTAAGTTCAAGTAATTTGTGATTTGCTACAAATGAACTGTTTACAAAATTCTTCTTACAGTAGTTTTATCAGTAGTATAATGTATCTAAAAAGCTGTTAATCTGTTTATATCAAAATAATATGTGGAAATAGTACATGAAAACAGTTTGTTAACTCACACAGATGTTTATAATCCCTGTATTATCACACACACACACTCACACACACAGACACACACACACACACACACACACACACACACACACACACACACACACACACACACACACACACACACACACACACACGCACACATTGATTATTGCTCTGTTCCTCTTGTTGTTTGCCATTGTTATTATTATTATTGTATTATTAATGCTACTTCAATGTCTGAGGAACCAGAACAAAATATTTCTACTCTTACCTATACCTGTACACAAGATGTAACAATAAAGAAACCTTGAACCTTGAAAATACAGAAATGGAATAATTTTCTTTCTTTTAGTCCTTGTGCTCGGTGTAATTATATGATGATAATTATTACACTTAAATTATGTTCAGTTGGGCCAACTACGGTGGTTACTCAACTGAATTCACAAATAAATAAATAATATGTACATTAGAGGGTGCAAATGGAGGACACATTTAAGGTTGAATAATAAATACATTATGCCTGAACATTTTGTATTTGTGTGATCTAAAACACAACATCAAAATATAATGCAGAGGTATTTAGCTGTTGCATCCTCTACCACCTCTACACCCACACACTCTTAATGGAATCCATTACTCTAGTATTGTTGCCATCAATGTGCTGTAACAATGTCAATAATGCTTTAATGTGGAAACATTTATGGAGACGTTTATTTGATATACTTTTAGAAAGACATCCAATTTAGCTCCCACAGTAAGGCACTTAATGGTGTGCATTAGTATATTGTGTAAAATAAACATTTTAATTCAAAGTCAAATTTTATTGTTATGCATCAGAACAAATTGTGTTCTTATGCACATCAATTACATTTGATTTCTGCATAAAGAATGAATACAGTTAAGTTTTGAGTCTGTTACCTACTGGCGTGAGCATATTTGCTTCCATGTTTCATACTGGGCAAAACATAGATTTCAAAGCAAAAAGACACACATTCCCCTTTCTTACAATTAGTGTGTAAAAATGTGTGACTCATCGACATGACTCCATTCTTTTTGCACCCAATTATTCTTAATCAGGACACAAAATAATGTGCTATACCCCACCCTAGCTCTATCGTATGCATTGGACAGATATACAAGTACACCACAACTGCATATTCTTGTTCACATACATTAAACTAAACACAAAACATGAATGACAACTGCGTAGTATTGCTGTATTCTTTTCTATTGAATGATTGTTTTAATGATTCAAATAAAAAAAAAGAAAACTGAGACCAGCCGATGGAGCAGTGTTTTTTTTAATTATCATTTCCTGATACAACTGTGCCGTCAGCATGGGGTCAGCCTCCAGCAGGCTATGGAACTTCCCATGGCTAATGGGCCAACTGTACAGCCTGCAGCTTGTACTTGCACACACCAGCCAACAAAAGCTGACTTTAGGTGAAATTGGGATGTTTGTAGGCTTGCTCGTGATACATCTGTACAAGATCCCCTGTGTCCTGGCTGAGCCTGAGCATAATGCAATGCAGGCCGTCAAGCATATAGTACAGCAAGGTTAGGAACAAGAGTGCATTCATGTACACATAGTTCTCACACTATACAGTAGTTCCGTTTTGTTTAGTCCGTCAAATGTTCCTAATAGACCAGTAGTGGCCTCCATGTTTGTGCTCTTCATAAAAGCACATTCATTAGCCTATTTTCCTTTCTTCCCAATACACATACAGATATTGAGCTAGCTTGAAAGATAGATGGTGAGTGAGGTGTCTGCATCTGATTCATTACATTACACAATGAGTGTAATAATAATACGCAAATACAAATTGCAAAAGAGTAAGGTGTACATTTGGATCATTGAAATAATTCATTGTATTTATTTTTCCATAATCATAAAGAAATAATATAATTACAGTAATCTCAGTATTAAATGCTAATGTACACTCTGGAAGTCTGTGTATAACATAAAATACTAAACATAATTATGAGTTGAGTAAAGTGCCAATTTGGATAATTGAGCAAAAACGTGAATACATTTGGCATTAAGAAAATATGGTTATGTACAAAATTGGTACAGCAAGTGTATGGTGCTGATCAGTATCATCAGTATAGACAAAAATACAATTCAAAAACAGATCATATATAATACATGTCTTAGACCTGATTAAGTCAAGTGCACATGAGAAATTGGACACAGTCAATGCATGTTCCAAACAAATTCTCACATCTAATATAATGTTGAACAGGGAAAGTATTGTCATTGTGAATGCATAACAGAAAAAAGCACTTTCAGTGTATATTATGAAAGAAAACAGTCATAATATTTAGAAAAATACACTATAATAAGTACATGTCAAGTCATGTGCTGATAGCAAGTTGAAAGGATTTGTCTACTGGGCAGCTCATAGTTCAACTACCAATAGATGTGTGCATCCACCATTTCCCCTTTATACTGTTCCTCATCTGACAATTTGCTGACAATGAACAATAAACTACAACAGTTATTATTTTAAAATGCTTAATGTGTCAAAATTAAGTAATTTACCAAATATCTTTATTTTCAAGTGTCTTTCCAAATCAGTTTGAGTCTGCCATCGACTAAGTTCAAGGTCTGCTCTGAAAGGTTACCGTAAGAATAAGGTGGTGGTGCAGCAGTAGTTACCCTTACTCCTTCTAAAGCATTGATTCTCAACTTTTCAGCGTCTTCTGAGAGCTGCCCAGGAGAACAAACATGACAGGTATCCTAGAACACTGATTCTCAACCGTTTTTAATTCAAACCAGTTTGATATGCATTAAACCACGGACCCCCAGTGTTAACGTCACTCTGAGGGTGTACAAATGGAACCAAATGGACCCACGAGGGTCCATTTGATTGCCAGATATAAATAATTTAGCTGGGGACCCCCTGGAACATCCTCAAAGATACCTGGGGCATCCCTGGACTCCACGTTGAGAACAGGTGTTCTACGCTGAACTGGACATGGACATAAGAATACTTGGTTGCTCTTCCATGACGCGTACAAGCAGAGCGTCAATGTACTTCTCCAACTGGCCAATCTTGTTGTCTCTCTCAGAGAGTTGGCTCTGCTGTTTCACCACCAGAGAGATGAGCTCCTCCTGGGTCAGTTGGGAGTATGGCCCTGTGAGCCTCGGCTCCTCCTTCATCTGTGGGCAAGGAATCAAGCACAGAACATATCGTCAATGCCGGGTGGACCTTGGATGTCCAAAATCGGACATTTTCAGAAAATGGAGGGAAAAACAGAACCTGTGTTCCAATGGATCCAAAATAGTTATTTTGTCACAAGCTCAAGTTGTTAATACTTTTCCCACAGACAGACTTTACCACTTCCAAACAATAAAAAAAAAAAGTGAAAATAGCAGATTACAACGCATCACAATGTAAACTTTTATTTGAAACAAACAAGACTCTTTACGAAGAGAAAAAACCTAGCCAATTTACTGGAGCAGGTTAGCACAACACAATAACTCACTGGTACAGCTACAGTAGGGCACTTATTACAAACCAAAATGTGTTAACAATGACGGACGGTATGTTGTTTATATGGGTATACAGTAGTTTACACAGGTATACATTTAAACATGAACATTAAAAAACATCCGTTCAAACCAAACTTCTGACAAGTTAGAAAGGGCAGTCTTAAAACTGGCATGTGTGCCTACAATGATAACAGTGGAAAATAAAAAGGGGAAGAAATCTACCTTTATCCTTTCTTCCACATCACAGGGGATAGCTGTGGACTTCTTATCTTTTGTCCTTTGTCTCACAGAGGCAGGCTGGGGTTCCTGCAGACTCATAGGTTTCACAGGATGGGGCCTGCAATGACAAGAGGAAAAGTTTGAGAGCGAACATGATAGCTTGGAGCTATAGATACAGGAGTGCTGGTGTGATACAGATAAAGTAGGTAAGAGCAAGGTGGTTCAATTCAGACATGGGAATCTTATCAGCTTCAACAGGCTGACTATTCAAAGCAAGGCTCTCTCCCTTCCAATAACATTTTTATCCATGAAGCTGAAATGTAATTTTCATTATGTTGGAGAGGGAGGGGGATTGCTAACGATAAATCCATAGCATAGAGCCAACATATATATTTATATACTGTATGTTATGTTGGATCTCTCACTATGTATACGTAAGTAAGTGTGTGTGTGTGTGTGTGTGTGTGTGTGTGTGTGTGTGTGTGTGTGTGTGTGTGTGTGTGTGTGTGTGTATATATATAATAAGCGGCAAATAAAATTAATTGGCGCTGCTGAGCTCAGCAGCGGTTTGCTAGATTAACCCCGGACAGACAGACGGACAGACCCATTTGCAGACATCCTACTGAGCCATGCCGTACACATTTTCAACACACATTTCATTAAACATTAAACACATTATTGACATTAATTACACACACACTTCTAAACTAACATGCTAAAGGTCAGCAGCACACATACAGACGTACATATCTATTATACAACACAATCAAGTCTAATTACTGGGAGTTAGTGGTGTATGAGACATCTAAAGGTTACAGGTAAAATAAACTACAGATTCTGCTCTACTTGAGACGTCTCTCTCACCTGCGTGAGGCTGAGGCAGGCACATCCCACTTCCCACCTGCCTGCTCCCCAATGCCCTTTGTAACAACCACCTGCACCTGTGAGGGCAACGAATTGACTGACAGCAGAGTTATCTGATCAGAGGTAGCGCTCATGGCCACTATATGAGAACGGCCATCTCCTCTGGTGTCTGATATCTCCAGGGGCTTTGGGTGGGATGACGAGGAGAGGGCAGCACGTGGAAGAATGACTGTGTTATCAGGTACAACCACCCCTGGAACACTATCATGTCCGTTCGAAACACTTTCTGTGCCATGGTTCATCACAAGTTGGTTGCTTAAAATAGGCATTTTCTTGGCAGGAGGAAGAGGGGCATGCTCTGTCTTTGAAGACTTCTTTTTGGTGTTACATATCATGTCTTGATCAATGGAGGGACTGTTCTGATGACTGTAAGAATCTAGGTTCTCCAGATTCGAAGAGGCTGTGATTTCATCTGGTCTTGTGAGTGGAATTTCAGTCTTGTCTTCCTCGAATGGATTCGATCCAATTACAACAGGTACCTGACCTGTCACTGGGTTGTGCTCATATGATTTACTGGTGGCTTTTGGATTAGCATCAGCGCTGGACAGGGCTCTTTTGGGTTTAGCAAACGCCTCAGAAGAAGATTGGGGTCGACATGGTGCAGGACCTTTATTATGTGTGGCTACTGTTGACCCTCCAGTGATAGATGCAATATCTACAGGCTGCTTAAAGTTGTGAATTGAGTTCTGGCTTGTCCCTTCCGGGACATCCATTGTTGCGGAGGTAGGCCTAATCAAAGGAGCAATCATTTGCACCAAACGCTGAGGGAAAATACTGGAGGTTTTGATCTTGTTTGTTCTCTGTGCATCCATTTGACACACTGTAGATGCATCCTGCTCTCTCTGAAGTGGTTTCTGAGCATCATTCTTTCCTGGCGGTTGTGGAGCTTTGTCTCTAACAAAGTCCTTCCCATCTTCACTGATGCTCTCCTTTATGTTGTTTCCCACCAACGGCGTAGCAGAGTAAGCTCTAGATGTAAGGCGCAGACCAGATGGTTTGGTTTCAGCAAGGTTTAACGTGGAACTAACAGCAGGCTCCAGAGGGAACTGCTGCTTGTTGGGAGGCAAAGGAGCACGACGTTTCTTCTCCAACACATATGTGGCCATCTGCTGTGAGGGTTCAGTCTCTGACTCAAAGGGCTGTAAGAATGCGTTGGATGGCACAAAATGCTGGGGTGGGTGGAGGCATGAGGAACTGGAAAGAGGTGTTTTGATAGAGTGAGATAATAGTATTAATCATTTCTAAAGATTCAGGTACATTAATGTAAAAACAAGGCTAATACAGGGACAATGAAAAGTGGCAAATACAAAAACACACACACACACACACACACACACACACACACACACACACACACACACACACACACACACACACACACACACACACACACACACACACACACACACACACACACACACACACACACACACACACACACACACACACACACACACACACACACAGAGCTTCAACTAAATCCAGACAGTGCAGTGATAAGAGATGTTGAAGTGGTGTTATGTATGAATAGAATTCACAAACAGGATTTATTAGAAAGCAGTGAAATGGAATTTTGTATATTAGCCAACATAAAACTTTAATATAAAAATGTATAATGATGAACTGAACAAAGCATAGTCATGATGATATATGACAATAATGTTTGGTTAGAAAAACTAAAAGAAAAATGCAATAGGATTCTCAACATGACATATGAGCAACAATGCAGAAATACAAATGATGAAACCAACTCTATTTGTGTCTACTCCAGCAACCGGAATTGGCATACAGTTGTATGTGAGTAATCACCTGTCTTTGGTCATCCTAACTCAGTTTTAATATGACCCCTAAGATAATGAAGTAAGACTTTGGTCCGACCAATCTCAGCTGAGTAAAGGCTGGCGTGAGACATTTGCATACACACGCGTACACAAACGAAGTGCTATGCAATTTTCATGATGGTGTCGGATAGATTTAGAGGATTATGTTTTAATGAGAAGTGCCTCATGACGTGGAGTCATTGGCTGCAAGCAGATACCGTGACAGTCCTACATTCAGCTCACAGCACACAACTCACGTGACCTTGACTTCATGCCATTAACACACAGCTGCACATTTTGTTCAACTGCCTCCTTTTACGTTGAATTTTAACTTCTGCAAGTGTGTTGGCATTAACTCAATGTAATTAAAGTGAGTCAAGTGGAATGCTTTCCACAATATGACAGATCCATAAATCAAGCTTCTGCTTATTAAACAGAATTCTAACGTCATACTTATTGGTGTGAATATTAGCATTTATAACACAGTGAAACTCCCCACTGGAATGCATTGACGTTCTCTGTTGTATAATCAGGATAAAGCATACCTATTTACATGCACATCGACGGTGGGTGCTAGGCCTGTTCTTCCTTTTTTTGCGACAACGTTTCGATTATTGCAGGATCTTCATCTGGTCAAAGATTGACCTGATAAAGATCCTGCAAGGATCGAAACGTTGTCACAAATAAAGTATATCCTTTACCTGGTAAATAGGGTGCGAGATAACCCACTGCTACGCTAATTTCCAGTTAAATTTGTGGATGAACCGTGGCCACGGATGTTTAACAACACCCCTAGTGTAGTTATATATAAATGTTATTAAATGTTACACAGGGGTAGGATGAAAGTGGCATCTGATTTTAAGCATTAGATGAGAATGAAAGAGGATGGGGCAGTAGGTATAACTGTGAGTACGGATGATTGGATAGAATCATGACCATGCAGGTACATAGAGTGGACTAACCTTGGCTTAACAGCGTATACTTTCGCTGTCTTGCTGTGGGGCTCGGCAGACATCTCTTCAAAGGGATTACTTGAGGAGAGGTCATCAAAGGGGTCAGTGGAGGCAAGGTCTGCAGAAGGAGCATTACTCTCTACAGCCACTTCAACATTTTGACCTAAATGAAGTTCATCTGTTATCCTTATTCTACCTTTCTCTCCTCTCTCCTTTCTGTCCATTTGGTCATTTCTACTTTGATCTTCTCTCAATCCCCTTGCCTCTTGACATTCTAGCATTAGATTCTCCCCACTGCTTTCACCTTCAAACCATTGACTTTCCTCTTCATTTTTAGCCAATACCTCTCCACTTATGTCCCCAAGCCTTTCTTTCTCCTCTGTTAGCATCCTGCCTTCTTCTTCCTCTCTTTTCAACCTGTTCTCCTGCATCAGGCATGCCTCCTCGTCCAAGGCTTTCATTTCCATTTCTCTTCTAATCGTATCCTCCTCCCTCTCTCTTTCCTCTTCCTTTACTTTCTTCACTTCTTGAATAATCTCCCTTTCCGATTCCCCTATCCTGAATCTACATTCTTCTTTCTTTGTCACTCCATCCTCCTCTGCATAATTCTTCTTTTCTTCTCCTTCCATCCCCATTCTGTCTGCTCTTTCTTCCTCTTCTCTCCTAATTTGTAGCTCTTCCTCTTTTCTTAACCTTCCTTCCTGTCTCCTGTCTTCCTCCGCTTCTCTCTCTATTTCCACCTCTTCCTTCCTAAATCTCTCCTCTTCTTCTTCTTCTTCATCTTCTCTCTGTTTCCTCTGTTTCCTCTCTTCCTCAGCTCTCTCTTCCTCCATTCCAATACTTTCCTGTTCTTGCTTTCTAAATCTCACTTCCTCCTCACTCCTCATTTCTTTTTCCACTGCCCGCTTTTCCTCTGATATTCTCTCAATGTCTTCTTTCTCCTTCCTAACACTCTCCTCTTTTTCTTCTTTCTGTTTCCTCTCTACCTTAGCCCTCTCTTCCTCCCTTCTAATTTCCTCCTCTTCCTCAACCTTCCTCCTTTCTTGTTCTTCGAGTCTCCGATTTTCCTCTGCTAATCTCCCCCGTTCCTCTTCTTCCTTCATCAGCCTATCTTCTTCTATTGTCCTTCTCCTCTCCTCCTCAACCATTCTCATTTCCTGTTCTTCCTGTGTCCTCCTTTCCTCTGCTAATCTCTCTCTTTCCTCCTCTTCCTTCCAAAGTCTCTCCTGTTCTTCTCTCCGTTTTCTCTCTTCCTCCATCCTAACTCTTTCCAGCTCTGCCTTTCTAATTGTCTCTTCTTCCTCAATCCTGTTCCTTTCTTCCGCTACTCTCTCTCTTTCCTCCCTAACACTATTTTCTTCTTCTTCTTCTCTCCTTTTCCTCTCTTCCTCAATCCTAAGTCTTTCCAGCTCTGCCATTCTAATTGTCTCTTCTCCCTCAATCCTCCTCCTTTCTTCAGCTATTCTCTCCGTTTCCTCCTCTTCCTCCCTAACCCTCTTCTCTTCTTCTTCTCTCCGTTTCCTCTCTTCTTCCATCCTAATTATCTCCTCTTCCTCAATCTTTCTCCTTTCTTCTGTTATTCTCTCTCTTTCCTCCTCTTCCTCCCTAACCCTCTTCTCTTCTTCTTCTCTCCGTTTCCTCTCTTCTTCCATTCTAATTGTCTCCTCTTCCTCAATCCTTCTCCTTTCTTCTGCTATTCTCTCTCTTTCCTCCTCTTCCTCCCTAACCCTCTTCTCTTCTTCTTCTCTCTGTTTCCTCTCTTCTTCCATCCTAATTGTCTCTTCTTCCTCAATCCTCCTCCTTTCTTCTGCTATTCTCTCTCTTTCCTCCTCTTCCTCCCTAACCCTCTTCTCTTGTCTGACTCTCCTCTCTTCCTCCATTCTAAGTCTCTCTCGCCCCTCTTCCTCTTCAATCCTCCTCTTTTCTTCTTCAACGCGTTCTTCCCCCAACCTTCCTTCCTCCCACTGTTCCTGAATTGTATCCTTCTCCTCAATCTGGCTAATTCTCTTCTCCTCTTCTTCTACCTCCATGCCTGAATTAGCCACCTGCTCCTCCTCAATCTGCTCTTCCTCATGCACAGCCCTGCTGCCGTCCTCCTCCTCTGCCCAGGGCGACTGTTGCTTCAGAGCCCTAAATGAATCGGCGGAGGCGACGGAGGTGTTGGAGCTCTCTGCCCTGTGAAGGTCCTCCATGGAGCCGAGGCCGGAGCTGGCCAGGCTGAAGTTTGAGCCTCCGCGTGAGCGCCGTGGCTGGCGCTCCTCGTTGTAAACATGGCTGCCATTGATGCACAGGTTGCTCGGCTGCTCCGAGCCCTGTTTTGCGCGGCCCAAAAGTGACAGGGAGCCTTGGGACGTTTTGCTGTCCGAGCTGCCCGAGCGCTTATGTGTCATAAACTTGAACTTCTTTTTACCTAAATGGAAAGGGGAAAACTATTAAATTAACCACTTTCAACCTGGCGTCCCTATTTTGGGCATGTCATTATTACAGCGAAAACAGTCCATCTACAAGCTCAACCCGCTTTACAATCGCATTGTTGTAAGTTTGTAAATGGGCTATTTCGCCATTTATCATACAACAAAGTGTATAGGATTTAAGTGTTTAACCCATTAAGACCTGAGGCCGATTCTTACTAATGTCTTCTAAATCCTAACAGTTTTCTGAAAAACGTTTGTTTCTATATCAGTGGTTCTCAAACTTTTTCATGTCAAGGACCCCCAAAATGATATATATTTGGCCGCCGACCCCCATCTCAAAATATTTTGTTCCAGGGACCCCCAGAAGCAAAGATTTGAGTTAAAAATGTTCGCTTTAAAATAATATATATTAAAAGATTTTCACACATTTTCACGATTAAAAAAAAATAGCAGATCTACAAGCTCATAGCGCGGCACTCGGTGCCGCGCTATGAGCTTGTATATCTGCTATTTTTGAATAGCCAAAGTGTAAAATAATGCTTTTTAGCTCAAATCAAAATGTGACACTTCAGGTCTTAATGGGTTAAACAACAGTAAATGTTTCTTTTTCAATAAAGAACTGCGTTACGAGTCAGAAAACTGAATTTGGTTTAACAACTGCTGTAATACTGTTAGTGTTTGTCTGACCTTCTGAAGAATCGATGTTCAAACCAGAGGAACGGCTGCCGCTCAGAGAAGAGCTCCTCTCAGGCAGCGGGCCGAGGACAGACATAGACTGCGACGCGTTCCTCTGCAGGTTGGACTTGGGAGAAAACAATGATTTCAGCTTGTGTTTCTTTTTCTTCTCTTTGTTGTCTGCGCCACCCTCACCTTCTCCGTCCCGCGCTCCCTCCTCTTCGCTGTCCGTCAGAACCTGGCTGAAGGACGACGGCACAATGGCAGACGCAGTCTCTGAAAGCTGGTCCTTCTTTTTGCCGCGGACCTTGTCCTTCAATTTGCCTAGCCGGGATCTGGGTTTGTCCATGCCAGAAAGGTCAAACATGCTGGCTGTCATGTTGTTCCTCGTGAACTGGATGTCCAGAAGCACCTCTCCTCTGTCTTTGTCAGACTTGCCAGCCTTGTTCAGCAGCTTACACCATCTATAGAACGACATGTTAGAAAAGTGATTTTAAAATATTTTAATTTACATTTGTATACTGTTGGAGTTACAGACCCGTAATGGTCCATTTGGTTCTGAACTACCAACCATTTAGCTGGGGACCCCCTGGGACCCTCTCAAAGATCCCTGGGGGTCCCCAGGACCCCACATTGAGAACCAGTGTGTTAGAATAATGTGCGTTCCCTGCAACATGCCAACACAGGTGTACAATTTTCATTCTTTAAACAAAGGCTACTGAATGATTCCAAAAGGAATACAATCTGCAGGAGCAGTTTGTTTCAATTTTGTCTATAGTTGTACACTATACTTTCAGCTACAAAATAATTGGACCTTACTGTGTTTTGCTCCACGCTACAAAATAATTGGACCTTACTGTGTTTTGCTCCACCCAAGTACTAGGTTTTCATTTCCACTGTTGAAAACGCAGGCTTACAGTATTTATATTGGTTTCTTTACGTTTATGTTTCAAACTGTCAGTTTTTTTATTGTATACAAACTGCTATACAGTAGCAAGCTATTACCAACAGCACATCCCTGTAGCCTCCATCTCCCTATCGTTCACACCACTTTAATCCAAAGAAGGGTGTGAAGGGTTTATAAAATCCAAGACCTCAATTTAAAGTATGTTGGAGTAGAGAAAATGCTCTATTCAGTTCCCTTGTGGAAATTCTGACCAGCACCAAGTAACAGCTTTCTCTAAGCAGTCATAAGGGTGGAGAAGCCACGGAAAATGACTCAGAAGGGCCATGGCTGTTTGTGGAAAGTCTGTGTTAAAGCAAAACACACAAACCAACCAATCAACCAACTGACCACCAAGGAACACTGTTTTTAAAACAAGACTGGGCCAAAACCCAGTATGGCTGGACCTATAGGCGATGTGTGTAATTGTGGAGGGATGATTGATCTGCTATTGGCTAGTTATTCTTTTGGACAATGAGCATAGACTACGTCCCATAGCCTGGAGCAGTGGTAACCAACCGGTCGATAACGAGCTACATGTCGATTGTCAAAGCCTTCACAGTAGATCACAAACAGGTTTGTGTATTGGGAGAGGAGGTGACAGACGCATTGATTCCGAGATCGTTTTTCAAATGACAGACCCAACCGGGAGAGACCCGTGACATTGATTCCGAGATCCAAGTGGAGCCGTCATTTAAAAAAGACGCACCCGGACGTACCGTGAGGGGAAAATAGCCGGCCGACATGCAGGCTCATAACGTTAAAGTTTTTTTTTTTTTATAAAACCCCTTTTTTTTTTTATAAAACCCCTGTTTTATTTTGTTTTAAAAAGTAACCCAAAAAAGTGTCAACTTTATTAAAATATGTCCTAATATTTTGGCATTTTTATACATTTTCCCCCAAAATGTTGCCATTTTGTTTATTCGTATTCAGACCACTAGCCTTTGTGTAGTTATATACAAATAGATTGAGCCTGTCAGAAATTGCAAAAGTAAATATGATGCCTTAGACATGGTGTTTTTTTGGAACTTATTGTAGTGGTAGATCTCAGCTTACACATTGGAATAAAAAGTGCTCATGGGCTTGAAAAGGTTGGTTACCACTTGCCTGGAGGGATGATTTCTCTGTGATTGGCTAGTCCAAAGTTAGACATTCGCAGATCTAAGGCTGGCTCCTTTGAGTCAATACATGCCTGTAAAATGTAACAATGCAATGAAACAGAATATGATTAATAGGATGCCTTTAAACTTTAAAGACATCATTTTAATAATACTGTTGTTTTTTGGTTTAAAGCCCGAGACAATGTCTGTCATAACTCACAGCATGAGTAAGTAGGAATATGAGCCCTTTAAGTCATTAGGCTCAGTTCTTTATCCATGAACAGCCTGCTTTCTTTATGTTGTTTTTGTTCCCACAAAGGAAGAGGAAAAACAACATGTTAGTAGATAATGTCCATCATCTAATCCAGTGTTTCCCAAACAGTGAAGAAGTAGTGAAAATAGCAGATCTACAGGCTTGTAGATCGGCTATTTTCACTAGTTTGGGAGACATAAAATGTCTCTTTTGGGTCTCGAGCTAAAACGCTTGGGAACCACTGATCTAAGTATCAGTATCTCCTGTATACCAAGGCAGGGTTCCCAAACCTTTCAGGCCACGACCCCCCAAAATAATCATATTTGAACTGGGGACCCCCCACTCTGACAAGCACTTGGAATTGTAAGCATTACATTTCGCAGTGTGCTGTGAGCTTGTAGATCGGCTATTTTCACAATGTTTGCCTCTTTTTTACATAATATTTGACAATTTGGCCAATTTGTTATTAAAAAGTAATCAGTTTGGGAACCACTACTGTATACATAGGTACATTAAAAGATCCTGAGTGTTAACTCTCTATGAATTAAATCAATAAACCTTAAGGATTACTATGCATGCAACAACTTAACATGAAACTTAACATGAAAAGGGATTTCAAATTAGCGGTGCAACAGTTAACCGAACTAAATGATTTAATCAATTATAAGAAATAATCGCTAATTGCTTTTAATAAGAATAATCAATTTGGGGGGGGGAGATTTCAATTTAGCTTATTTGCTTTAAAATCAGATAAAAATGTAGAGCAAAAATTGCAAATCTACAAGTCACAACGAGTCGTGCTGCGATGCATTGTGAGCTTGAAGATCAGCTGTTTTCACAATTTTTGTGCGACACTGTTGTACAACGAAGTATAGGATAGGGCTTAAGTGGTGAGTCAGACTAATTAAAGTTTTTCACATGGATTCATTGATATATTAAAAACTAAACAAATTATCAATGAAAATGCACTTCTTGGTTGTTCGACTAATCGAAAACGTAGTCGATCGAATAATCGCTAAGAAAATAATCGATATTTGCAGCTCTTTTTCAAATTTCAGAAATAAACGAAATGACTTAAGAACAGTGAAAAAAACTAAACAAAATGACAGTCAGCATAAAAACTGTCATCCAAGCACAAACTGAGGTCAGCAGCTCATCAGCCATGTGGCTGAACAAACAAGATCAGCTGAAGTCTGGATTTATGGAAGGAAATGAGTGAAGGGCAGGAGGCAGGCGTTAGACAAAGGAATTTTGTGTGTGTGTGTGTGTTCTCATGCTTGTACCCATCACATATTCTGAAAGGCTACAATAATAGAATGAATGTGAAGGAGCACACACAACACACACAACACACACTTCAGACCTGAGGTCGATTCTAAAACGCCTTCTAAATCCTAACCTAAGTGTTCTGAAAAACTTCTAATATTTATTGAAAAATTACAAAATAATGATGTTGCTAAATACTGTACATAGCAACAAGAACCCCGAAAGGGGTTCCCGGCTTGAAAGGTATAGTTATGTAACAGGGTTCCAGGCAAGGGGCCAGCCTGAGATTTTTACATTGACGCCAATACGGAAGAGACAGTTCATATGAATGGCCTTTAGTTTCGCTGTTTTACCCCTGCTGGTGTCAGAAATAATTTATTTTAACGCAAGCGGATGGGTTTTTGACAAACTTTAGACTAGATTTTCTTACCTTAATAAAAATGGTCATAAATACTATATGCTTCCAGTCGCTAGTTTAAAGTCTCCTTTCAATCATCATGATATGCGTTTTGGTAAACTATGGTCCAATTTATTTTAAAATTGACGATAAAGTAGGTTATGCTCTAGGAGGGGCGGGATGATTTGATTGACAAGCTACACAAGTTCCAATAGCATTCATTCCCCGCCCCCGCTTTTGATTGACAAGCTACCCAACCAATAATGGTCTGGTATATATATATATATTTAAAAAAAAAAAAATTATATATATATATATATATATATATATATATATATATATATATATACATATATGTATATGTATATGTATATGTATATATAAATATATATATATATTTATATTTATACGTCAACATGAACCTTATGCAACAATTTTACAAAACATATTAACTAGGCACTCAGTGGCCTACTGTTCATAAAAGAAATATAAAAAGTTGACTCTCCACAATCCGTTTTCACACAGAGCTGCTTTGTGCTTTGGTTCAATGGAAGAATGTGGGGGTATTACATAACTATTTGAACCGGATTTATTAATTTAATATGATGGTATTTTGCATTTGGGTCAGTGTGCGTGGACACTTCTTCTTCCTGTTTGCCTATTGTTACCTATTGCCTAACCTCTCTCTTAAAATCGTTTAATTTCTCAAAATACAGACTCAACTGATGATATTAGCAAAATAACTGGACATAGTTGCAGGCATCCCATTGCGTAGTTCACTCAACACTGTGGTTATTTACAAATTCAGCTTCTCCCCAGTACGGACATACATTTGTTGCAAAACTCCTGCAGATGTCACAAGTTAAATCACAGAGAAGTGATTTAACTTAATCAAATGTCACAGATAAAACTAGTAATACAATCATTTCTGACATGACTTTTTCTAAGGAATGTATTTGTACTCTAATTACATGTATTTCTTAGTAAATGTTGGTTGGTTATTGCAGTAGCCATGACTGTATGACATTGATTGATCAGTTAAGTTATATTATAAATGATAAAGTTATTAATATTAATATCATTTTCTCTAGGTGCTTGGTAAATTAGACAGAGACAGAAACCAACTTAACTCATAGTTTTTGGCTACTTTATATTGGTCTGGGATCTGCTTAATCTCGGTGTACAATGTTTTAAATGGACAAACAAGCATTTTTGCACCAAATCAGGGTCCATCAATGTGTCTGTTGACTAGTGCATGGACAAATGTGTCCGTGGCAAATGTTTTTTTTTTTTTTTTTTCTTACATAACATTATTATGTTCTTATTTTGATCATAACACCCAATTACTGAATGTCAGTCTCCGGGGTTTCTTCAGTATAATTATGTATGACATTTACTATGTCACATTAGGAGTCCATTTTCCAATGACCCTATAACTCTGAGTGCACAAATGGGTCCATTTGGTTCCATTTGAGCACTATCAGAGTTACAGACCTGTACAGGTCATTTAAGGCTATAGCTCTTTATGTGCTACTGGTTCACATTACTGTCTGCTCATTTGTATGTCCATGGCAAAAATTTGACAAAAATGCATGGCAAAATTTGTGCAAGACTGAGAGTGCAAGGATTTGAGTGCTTGCAATGTCAGATCGGGGAAGCTGAGTTGGAACAGGACATTTTGATTTATACATTTGCTAATTCTATCTGTGACTTCAAAAATGTATTTGTGTTTTTGCAAGGCTGGCACGACAACACAAATAACAATGTTTACTAAACCACAGAAACGAGGTTGGGAAACAGATTACAGGAGAATTATACCATGTTAACGGTGAACAAAGGCAAAGAGAAAGAGAAGTAATCAAGTTCTGTTCCAATAAAAAAGGAAGTTGTGAAATTAACCATTAGGCGTTAGCTGGATGGTGTAGGAATTACATTAGAACATTTCCAGTTAATAGCGTCTGCAATACAAGGATTGCATTGAACTCAACACAGCATTATACCCGTGTGTGCAGAGTACACTGTGTGCGTTTGGTGATGTGTACACACTCATGAAACTGGAGGAAGAGAAGGAACACTGTATGACTCACATTTTGCACCATTGGTATTCTTATTGCTGCCCTTTCAGCAAATATATTTCCTGTCGGTCGGAGCGTGAATGACTGATAAGACAATGCCCTGACACAAGCCCTTCTTATCACAAAGCCCAGCTGAGTGTGAGTGTCAGGGAGAGCATACACTGTGCACACAGTATGTGTGTTACTCTAAGCATGACGTGGCTTCTGGGCAGAAACCTTGCATAACCATAATTCATCTTTTTATTTTCATATATTAATGCTCTATTTTATACTTTGTTGGTTTATGTGCATGTGTTTGTGTATGTGTATGTTATGAACATGACGCACACAAGCTGAACTCATTATAAACATGCTTTACACTTATATGCCGCTACAAACAAGGAGTTGTCCTTTTACTACGCACCTGCGGAGGAGGAAAACCCCCTTCAAGCAGAATGCACGTGAATGCTCATTACATTTCGTCGCTGTCGGACGGAAAACGTAAAAGCTCTTTTTAATACTTTTTATTTAAATATTTATAATAAAACCCTTTCACCTTGCTTTGTACGCTATAACCTCTCAATCAATGCAGCTTTGAAATGCTAATATCCCTGGCAACCATGGTATTCAATGTCAATGTCCACATCAGATTTAGCCTCATTATTAATGATGCAGTCTAATAAATTATCTGCTTTCCCCTCTTAACTTTTCATGTTCATGTCCTAATCTAGTAATGTCAGCAGTAGCTGTTTGTTGGGGTCGATCGTTCTTGACATAGTGGTATTGGATTTGACAGTGGGTGGCTGAGTAAATAGTGACATGGATGGAGTTATCTAGTCAGTGAAACATAACACTCGGTCTGAGAGCTGGTAGAGCAGCAGTGGTCAATTCTTGCTCAGACATACTGAGCATGCCCGGGATATCGACCACTGTTTGCTTTTCACAGATAAACAACCAGGAATGTGAGGCCAAGGACAGATTTAAACCTTAGAAATCAGGTGCATTTCCACGCTCAATAAGGATGAAGGAAAAACACTGCTGGTATTTACTCAAAAACTGTTTTCACCATGAACACACACACCAAAAACTATTGAAAATAAGAATAAAGTTTACTTTGGAATCTCTCTCGAATAACCCATTTAAGGTTGCACATTATGGTCAACATATTATATAATCTACAGCATAAAGCCATAACAATTCCACACCATGATGTTGTTTTGAAAAGAAAAAGATAAAAAAGTGTGCTTGTGCTTATCGTTACTCTTACAAACAGGCTTGTATGTTGAGTGTGCTGTGCTACTTATGAATAAATATGGTCACATGGAGTGAGAGACATAATGTACCCTACTCTAAAGCAGCTTAGTGTGCCTTGCCTCTACAGTATTTGGCAACAATACTAAAATACGTCTGTACTCTGTATTATAATGTCTTGGTGTGTAATAAGATCACTTTTTACCTTAGTAAAATTGCCTCTGGTTGAATGCTAGATCTAGTCTGTAATTTGCATGCACAGATGATTCTGTCATACTGTAATAAGTCGTTTTGACTTCTAGAAAGTTTTGGCAAAAACTGTGTCAACAAATCTCGAGTCAAAATCACATTTTCTGATTAATTTCATTGTTCTACTCCATAATGTTGCTGAATGGTCTCCCGAAGGTACACCTGCATTGCAGTTAACCACTTGCAACCTGTAATTAATTTTTTTGGGGCAAAATGTTTCAACGTAAAAAAATTAAAGTATAAATAGCAAATCCACAATGCGACATGCAGGCTTGTAGATCACCTATGTTCACTATTTTCTGGCAACACTGTCGTATGACAAAGTATAACATAGGTAATAGGGCCCCCTGATTTTACAGTTCACATGAAACTAAACAATTTCACAGTTGCATGGAATCCATGCAGCCATGCCATGGATAATGATAGGACTTGCCTGCAAACACTTTACACTGGTTGGTTGATTTATTCATGTTAAATTCCCAAAAATAACATTCAACATTCAATACATTTGATGTGTGGGTGGCTGGGTGCACTGCTGTTATTCAGACGGTACTACTGTATTTGATGTGTGGGCACTGGGCGCTGGTATTCAGACGGTACCACTGTATTTGATGTGTGGGCGCTGGTATTCAGACGGTGCAACTGTATTTGCGCTGATTAGAGTAAAGGTCACCGAGTTATGGCCATTTGAAATGTTAGAAACTGCTGTAACACTGCTGTAGTTTAATTAGTGTAACTGGTTGCATCTTTGTGTTGCAATCAGCTGCAGCTGTTGTTGCCCTGCTCATACATATAAATACATACATACGGACAACTACACTTGGTCACTTGTTGGAGATGGCTGCTGGCACCACTCAAAAACCGTATCTGGACTAATGCATATCAAAGTGGGGTCCTTGAAATTAAAAAGGTTAAGACTAAAGAGTCGCAGTTTAATATAGGCCTACTACTGCCGTTGGAGTTGGACAATTTGGACTAATGCCAAATCCATATAGGCTAGGGGAAATAATAGAACATGAGTCATGACCAATGGTTCGAAATTCGAATTCGGAACAGGTCTGTGTCAAGTTCAGTAACCATGGGGGGGGGGTATTACGTTTTAATTAGGTAGGCAACATGCGTACACGAAAAGAGACGCTGCTTATTACTACTGCCAGGTCATTTATGATTATGAACACTCACTCGGTCTTGTTGCGGGACTTATCTTCATTGAGCTCCAGCAGGTTAATCACAGCCTGTCCTAGCAGCTTGTCAGGTCCGACCAAAGCGCGGTGCATGATGTGGACCTGCAGCGTGCAGCGCTCCGTGCTGCCGTGGTGGGACAGCGGCAGGTCGAACGTGGCCTCCTCCTTCCACAGCGGGGCCACGGTCTTCTCCGCCACCGAGGTGGAGTACTTCTCCTTGGCCACCTGCATGATCGCGTAGGCGTCGTTCGTGCCATTTTTCCCCTTTGTCCTGAGGCCTCTTGCCTGGAGCACCGTTACCTGGACGCTCGTAGGATACCACTGTTGGCTTTGGTCGGCCAAAGACATGATGACTTCTTGTTAGCCTACTTACTAACTTAGAGGTATGGAGATGAAAAGAAATGAAAGAAAAAACTCAATTACTTCGATTGTGTTTATTTCTAATCACAGAAACTGTGTCTTCAAGTTCCAAAGAGGAAAAAGTTTAAGTCCTCTCTTTCTATAACGCACTTGAGGAAACAGCTGATCGGCAGTGTTGCCAGGTGTTGTGAAAGAAATAAGCAACCAGGTCTAGGAAAACAAGCAACTACTAGCCACATGAGCACTTTAGGCGTCGCGTCGGTTATTTGAATTGAAAATGAAAATAACTCACAACTCACTAAGCGTCGCATGAGCTTGTAGATCGGCTATTTTCAAAGAGTCTTGCAATACAATGTGGAATATTGGGAATATTTTTTTAAACATTCTAACAACACAAATGCTCCCTGGCCCAACATTTTCATGACAATATTTGAGAACCACTGGTTTAGATAATAATTATAATTATTTTTTTAAGCAAGCCTAAATAAGCAACTAGCTAGCTGGTACACCGGTACATAAGAAACCAGCCCAAAAACAGCAACCTGCAACTACCAATTTTTACAAGCAACTTTACAGAAAAAGAAACCCAAAGTCGCTTATAATACGCCGACATGGCAACGCTGCTGATCGGTCGTACGTAGCTGCACCGTGAAGGCATTTGCTGAGTTTTTAGGTCACTCCCCCAGATTACCAGGTTACATGCGAGACAGACGGGGATTAATTCACTTTGTAGACTGCAGACCCGGTCCAGGTCTAGAGCAGATACGGAAACGTTGCATCTATGTATTTGTGTTTGGAAATTACCGGATACAGTAGGCGGCCTTTAGACCGGATCAGAGCACTGAGCAGTAAATAGAAACCGTGCTTTCCACAGGTAATGCGGAAAGCCTGGTGACGTGAGGTCTAGGTTACATCGTGACATTCATTCCACAGGTTGGCAGTGTGCTGAGCAATTCACCTGTAGACAAATTCACCTGTGTGACAGCCAAACGGAAACCTGGCATTGTTACCTTCGTTTTAGTATTTATCATCTTATTGAAAACATGAATTGACTTATCCATGTCAAGTCAATTTCTCATTGATGACCTGAACACTCAATTTGGTTCATAACCTGGCTGGATTCTTTGTTGATTTTGAGTGTCATTTCCATGTAGCCTGTCCTAAGACTGAAAAATGTAATAGAAAACTATAGAGCCTTGTGTTATTTGATAGCCTATTTAAGCATAAAAACCCATATTCTTTTTTGTGTTTGAGAACTTGACGTCAAGTTACCCATTAGAGTGACAAAAGCAGTAAGAATGAGCACACAAAGGCTAAGCTGTTCTCCAGAGAGGTTCCCTGATACCTGACGACCGTGTGACAGTTGATATCTTTGTTTTCTGGACCTGGTTAACTGGACAGATTCTGTTTCAGCAGCAGGTTTGGTCAGAATCTTTTGGAAGCCACAGGCATAAAGTCTGGCTAGTCTGCCATGGGGTGGGGACTGGTGCTTCAAAAAGCCAGTGTTATTTACCTTTTATGAATTGCTACATGAGGAGTAATTTTCTTTTCTGATGGAAGCGACAGATACATAAATATTCAAATAAGCTCATGCATTTATATTGGGCATTCTGATAGAGACGACCTGAGGACATCATTCAAATGGATGCCAGAGGATACTGGAAAGTAGGCGACTCCCAGGGGTGATTACCATGTAATTACCCCTTCCTCTCTGAGAGATGACTCATTATCCCTTTAACCACTTTAAACTTGGCGCCCCATTATGTCATAATGGGCAAATACTTTCAGAAATGTAAACAAAAAAACAAACAACATTCAGACATTTTCCGAAGATGACAAAAAATATATAATTCAAAATGTAAAAAAAAAAATCACAATACATTACATGGTTTGCTGTCAAGTCCAGGATGGAATTGATCCATTCAATAAATAACATCACATTATGCTCTGTTATACAGTCAATCTGCAGCAATGGGTATTGTGGGTAAATAGTGCATAGCCTATTGCATACTATAAATGTATATGTTTATAACAATACAAATTATAGAACTGTAGTATACCATCTTGTATAAATCCCTATATAGTGCTGCACAACTTTGTGGTTGTAAACATATGGGCAAACATACCAAGATAACAATTCTGTTTGACTAATAATATTCTTTATGCATCATACATGTAAGTTTGCAGTTACATTACATGAGCAGAATTAGGCCTATAGAGTATACATTTTCATATTATCCAAGGATAATTTCACCAATAATGGAGAGCGTATTTATTTTGCCTTTATGGCATGTATAGTGAACAAACAAACCATGAATTCTGCTAAACCACTGGTAATAAGATTTCAAATATGATATCAAATGGACCATGTTGGCAGACTGACACCTACTGGTTAAAAATGAGAACATGAAATGTTCAGAGAAAACTAATCCGATGACGATGAGACATCAACAAAATGCATAACCATAAAGCAAGCACACTTCATCACTCATTGTTCTGCCTCATGGGCTCTGTATCACTATAAGTGATTAGAGTAGATTACAATGATTTATAACAAAAATAACTGCCAGTGCATGAAGTTTCTATATTTGTCTCAGTGGTGGAAAAAGTAGGCTACTACATTCTTCTACTTAAGTAAAAGTATCAATACTGCAATAGAGAAATACTCTGTTACAAGTAAAAATCCGGTATTCAAATTTTACTTGAGTAAAAGTACAAAAGTATTGGCATCAAAATATACTTGAAGTACCAAAAGTCAAAGTACTCATTGCAGAATGTCCCGTTTCACAAGTTATAATATGTCTAAAATTTAAAAAAATATTTTGAAAATAGCAGATCTACAAGCTCACAACATGCGTTGTGGGCTTGTAGCCATTTTCAAATAGCCAACGTTTAAATAGGGCTGAAGTGGTTAATGTTTTTGTAATAATAATCCAAATCTACAAAGTAACTAGTAACTTAAGTTTTCTAACAGTGGAGTAAAAAGTACAAAATTGCCTCGGAGATGTAGAGTAGAAGTAAAAGTAGCCTATAACAAATTGTAAATACTCCAGTAAAGTAAAATTACCTCAAAATTGTACTTAAGTACAGTACTTAAATGTAAATGGTAAATGTAAATGTTTATACTTGTCTCATCTTGTGTTTTGATATCTCTGTCGCGCATGTTTACCACAGAAGAGTTCTTCTCCCACCAAAAAGTGTCCTCTCCTCAGCAGACTCAGACCACAGTCGTTACAGCAGTAGCACTCCTGGTGGCGTACGCGTCCCTCTCTGATCCTGACAGCTTGAGTGCTGCACACATAGAGACTCAATTACTCAGTGGTGAAAATATGTTCTCAATGATCTCAATACCGCAATGTAGAAATACTCTGTTCCAAGTCAAAGTCCGTTATTCCAAATGTACCTGAGTGAAAGTATTAAAAGTATCAATTGGCATTGAAATATACTTAAAGTACCAAAAGTAAAAGTACTCAATATGCAGAATGTCCCATTTCACAAGTTTATTGTATACATTAAAAAATTTATACAATTTTGAAAATAGCAGATCTACAAGCTCACAACGTGTCACACTGCGACTTTGTGAGCTTGTAGATCGGCTATTCAAATAGCTGAAGTATATATAAGGCTGAAGTGGTTAATATGTTTTGTAATAATAATCCAAAAGTAACTAGTATCTAAAGGTTTCAAATTGGAGTAAAAGTACAATATTTGCCTCTGAGATGTAGTAAAGTAGAGGTAAAAGTATTGAAAATTTGAAATTCTCCAGTAAAGTAAAAATACCTAAAATGTGTACTTTACAGTCAGTAAATGTACTTAGTTACTTTCCACCTCTGCAATTACTATTGTACTTTTAGGCAGATGAATAGTTTTTCTCGACTGTTGAGGCAGGGTTGCATGCTACATTACACCCTCATTATACAGAATATAACTACTGTACCGTCCATTACTGCAAAAGGTACAGCAGGTAGAAAAGGTCACAATATCAAAGTTTACTGCATGTCAAAGTACACGGTACATAAGCGCATATCCATGAGACAAGACCAAGACAGAAACAAGAGTGCAGGCTCCATGTCTGGTTGGTTGCATTATTTCAAAAAATTATTATCACTATAATTTCTGTTGTGACAACATCATATCATAAGTCCATTGCCATGTATGAAAGTCAACTCTCTGATGTGAATATTATATCACAAATGACCTCAGGAATGCTTACACAATGGGAGTACCACAGCTTTCACAGGTACGGAATCTCTGCTCTCTAAACAAGGTGTTGAATTGTCTTTTAGGAGAAGGCTGTGGTCTCTCATAGGCACCCAAGGCTGACTCTGCCATGGAAGGAGAAAAGTTGGGTCACTTTTACCTAATAAACAACACTGAAATAAAAGACACTGAAGTGGAATGTCTTAAAAAAACATTCTATATTATGTAACCGCCTGGATATGAATAATACATGTCCATGAGTGATATTTCTGTTTGCCTGAGTGCCGTGGTACAAAGTTAATTTAACTCTGAATATGAAAATGGATCCGTAAAATGGACCTACTCCTGTTTGGTTTCCCATGCAGGAGACCAAGGTTTGAAACCAGGTGATGATTACTCAGAGGCTCGTTTTATATACGCTCAAGAGAAGATGTAGTGCTAGCCCTGGGGGATCCAAGTCTCACTTGTGTGACCAGCTTCCAATGCCTCCTGTAACACACGGAATGTGTTGGACTGCCGTGGGGCTGTTGTCATGTCTCTGCTCCATGGAATCTTTTGACAAACATCAAATTTAGGGAGTGGATACTTCTTCTTAGGGACATCATAACTGACCATTGGGAAATGACAGATCATAATTAAATATTCTTGCACAGTAGTTGAGTATTATCTTATTGTAGACTTACGTAAATAGTGGTAACAATAGTGACACTACTTTACATTATATGACCAGTTACCTGTTGCTCTTGACAAAGAAGGGCTCATTAGTTTTCCCAACTGGAGAGAAACTGGAAGGCAGAAGCCTTTGTGATGCTATGATGTTAAGATAGTGGAATTCTTTAGAAGTCCCAGTTTCCATAGATTTAGCTTCTAAGACCTTCGTCAATGTTTTCAATGCAACCTGAAAATGAAAAAGTATTTGTTATTATTTATTTGTTTGTTTATTTATTTATATAAAAAAAACTTTAAATATAAAAAATATTTTTAAGAACTTTTAACTTGGCGTCCCTATTTTGGTAATGTCATTACAGTAGGTAGATGAACATTAAAAGAAAATGTTCTAAAAACTATAGTAGCTATACAAGTTCAAAATGTGTTGCGATGCAACACATTGTGAGCTTGTAGATTGACTATTTTTAAGTATGGAGCTTAACTGGTTAAGACATTATGGAAACATTAACTGACATATATTGAAAATATGTTTTTCTTTTTTAAATACCTGTTTTGACTGGTTTTCACTCTTTACAGGACTGGATCTTGACAGGATTGATTTTGGTCTGGAAAAATGCAAACCGCTAGTTATCCAACTCTAACGTTTAAAGGAAAAGTTATGCTGTATAAGTTCCATTAAGTCCTGTGCCCCTACCTGTATATAAGAAGTGTAAGTTGATGGCTGCAGTATTTGATGGAGTCATGAGCTTCCATATGTAGCATCCCTGTAGCATTTTCTCCATTGATCTCCAATATGACATCACTAGGTTGTAAATTTGCTTGCTCAGCACTACTGGACACATTCACCTACAGACACAAATATATAATTAAAGTTATTAAATATTTTATCCGCAACACATAGTACAAGTAATGAACAACCTTCTCGGCATATAAGTACACAGTAAATTCTTAGTGTTCATTTATCCATATGTAACTCCAAGAGATGTACAAATGTAACCAAACAAATGTAACCAAATGGACTATTTTGGTTACATTTGTACACTCCCAGAGTTAAAATCACTCTCAGGATATTACAGTGTATGTGTATGTCTTACAAGATAAGATTAGACTTTAATGAACTAATGAACTAATTAATGAATTACTTTTACAGTACTTTTATGATTCTGTGTACCGGTAGTTAAAAATCAATTAATTATGAGCCTTACAGCATGTATTGTATTTGACTGTGTCTTCCTGATATTTTTATTCTGTGTGATATTTTTGTTATGTGTTATGTGTTTATTTCTTCTCTATTCTCTCTTTCCCTATTCTAACTCTTCCTGTAACTGCAATGTAGAATAATTTCACCCACTCTTTTACATCTGCAATCGTATCATGTGACAATAAAGTTGATTAGGATTTATTGTTCAAGGTGTTTTTTTACTTCCAGTTTCATCATGACATCCTCCCCATTTGATGTCCTTATCTTATCAGAGGATTCGGGATAGATTCGTCTTTATGATGTTTTCCAATAAATTGTCTATGCCTGTCTAATAGGAAAAGTTCTGGGCTAGTTTTCAAGTTTGCACTAATTGTCAGCTTCAAATAGATTTTCAGATTTTCAGTAAATGCATAATTAATATTTATGGTAGATTACTCCCGATAATTCTATTGCATGATTGCTTTGATTCCCAAAGGACATTTGTTGACACATACTGTGCACTAGTGCATACCTTGGAGATGGTCAGAGGCCTCCTGAATTCCTTCCCACCAGACAGACGAAAGCCCCATGGTGGAGGTCCATCAAGTGTCACCAGTGATGTCATCTGAATAGATGAAATCACCTCCGGAGACAATGGTGCAGGAGTGATCTTATAGTGTTTCTACCTGTATATTAGCCTTCCTTTTTTCCCTCAATTATCCACTGCAAGTAGTACACCACCAGACTGAATGACAGCATTCACAACTGCACCGAATGAATGCAGTAGCAGGGTCCTCATGCACGTGTAAGATATGGAACCTCCACCCAAAACATCTGTACATCATGTTCTCTATACTGTAGATTTTATCTGATGCTCTAAATTAGGTACAGTAAGTGCTTATGGAGTCCCAGCAACTAAATTTACCCATTACAGTTAAAGGTCAAGACTATCTGTCTATTCCCAGAACATACTTTCATCACTTTTTCATTTTGCCCACTAAGCTCACAAAAAATAACAGGTACAGTAGGAACAATAACTTTATTGACATCCATGATGATACTGGAAATAATCTCTATTCACATTTACACATTTGTACGGCAGATTTGACCAGAAACATTATGCAATTATTTAGATTTAAAACAAATATATACATATTATTCTTACAACATACAGTAGGTGAGACTAGATGTTACAGTGTGGTAAAATGACATAATTGTACAATAATTCAGTCAATGGACATTATTAACAAGCATATGATAGTTAAGTTTTCTCTTTATTTACATTGATGAACTTTGGATTATACCACAGTAGAGAACATTTGATGGATCAATGTTTTCATCAAGCCCATGATGCTATCTGGCACTGTGTTCTTCACTGCATCTTAAACGTCAGCTGGTGTATGTAATCGGACAGCGGCAAAGTGGGCAGTTTCCAAACTGGGCTGTGACATGGCTGACACAATGAGAACAGAGACACCGATGGCCGCATGGAAGAGTCTCACACGCAGTTGCAGAGCGACATACCACACACTCCTCATGCGATTGTGTGCCTGGAGGAAGTCAAATCAGTACACTGTCAAATACACAAAGCCAAGGACACTAGCACAGATGTTTACAACTTAGTAGTATAACCTTGCACACCTTCAAGCACATTAAGCACTAGGGCCAATATCAGTATATCAGATACTCTGATATACTGATATTCTTTAATTCTTTGATTATTCATTTTTTATTTCCTTGTTGTATGTATGTTTCTATTACTTTTATACTATAATTCTTACTATTATTATTGTACAATATCTGAGGAAACCAGTGCAAAATAATTGTACTCTTATGTACCCGTACGCAATATGTAACTTTGAAATTCTTAATGTTAATTTAACTCTGAGAGTGTACAAATGAAACAAGATGGACCCCTACAGGTCCATTTGGTTCCATTTGTACACTCAGAGTTACCGTTAATTAACACTGAGGATTTTACTGTGTACCATTGTCCTTTGTTGTCAATGACATTCTCGTTATTATTCAAATATATAGCATTAGTATTCAGTTATGTTGTATACTAACCAGTGCAAGGAATGTGAGTTGAAGGATCCTTGAAGTCTTGAGGGCTACAGCAGACATCACCACTGTCCACACACATGCAACTGTCCCCATCAGATGCAGATGGGGGTGGGGGAACTGGACAAGATCTTTGCTTCTTCTTCTTCAAAAACCTTTTCTTTTCTGTTCCTGTGGAACGCAGAACAAATAGTTCATTTAATTAACTGATAGACACAATCACAATCTTTTTATCTGAACGCTACTGTATATAATTCATTGACCTATACTTGGCCCTCTCCTTTTTTCCCTCTACTCCAAATCTCTTCACCAAAAATAGCTCACAACCGTGTAGTGTTACGATGCATTGTAGCTCTGCTATTTTCAACACATGTTCACCCCAGAATTAGGGATGCTTGTGGTTAAAAGAAAAAGCACGTGCTCAAGATATTACTTACTTAAAAGCAGCACTGCTCGTGTCTGTCCGTAGACATCTATCATGGCCCACAGAGGCTTGTTCACATCCACTCCCTGCAGAAGCCGATATTTCAGACCATCTGGACCTTTGTACATCATCGCCCCTTGAGAAGTCACCCAGAAACACAGCTCTGCCCCTGGCCTTGTGTGGCTACTTGGCAGCGCACAAGCCCAGTAGCCTTGGGTCCCGATACATTTAGGAATGGCTAGAACATAGGGAAGGTTAGGGAAAGATGTGGGAGGTATTGAAGTAAAGCCCAACCGCAGGGCTCCATTCCAGTGCTGGTCACAGCGCTCCACACGCAAATGGACCCTCTCCTCGAGGACGACCGGACGGGTACTGAAGGCCAAGCCATTTCGGAAAGTCTCACGATTTCTCTCCACATATCGGTTATTCATTTTCAGAGCCAGCTGTTCTCCAAGGGCTTCTCTGTGGAAGCTCATTGGACCCAGGCAGTGCTGATGTCCACAGTTGAAGCTTGCATGGGACTCTTGTGGGAAAAAAGGGAGAAGCCAATACTGGTTACATTTTTCAGCATTCATTAATAGCAGAAATATTTTATTAGTACATTTAATGTGCAGTATATACAGTACTGTATACACAGTAAGAATCCAAAATAAACAAACTGATAAAATGTCTAAGCAGTGGTGATGTTTACAACGCGATAATAAGCAATCTATAATAATAGTTGAATCAATTACTTTTACTGTACTTTTATGATTCTGTGTAGTTAAAAACAATTCTGACATTTCTGCCTTCTATAGTGCCATCTATTCATTGTTATTGTTTAATTATGAGCCTTACAGCATGTAGGCTATTGTATTTGACTGTGCCTTCCTGATATTTCTATTCGGTGTGATATTTTTGTTGTCTTATGTGTTTATTTCTTCTCTATTCTCTCTTTACCTATTCTAACTCTTCCTGTAACTGCAATGTAGAGCTTGCACTAAAAATAATTTTACCCACTCTTTTACATCTGCAATCATGTCATGTGACAATAAAAATGGATTATGATGTAGTGTTTTTTTTACTTCCAGTTTCATCATGTCCATCATACCAAAGTCTACGGGATAAATGAGTCTTCCAATAAATTCCAATGTTTTCCAATAAATTGTCTATACCTGTCTGATAGGAAAAGTTGTGGGCTAGTTTTCAAGTTTGCACTAATTGTCAGCATCAAATAAATTTCAGTAAATGCACAATTCATATTTATGGGAGATTGCTCCCCATAATTCTATTGCATGATTATGCATTACAATAATTATGTTTATTGTATTAAATCTACTACACCCCCATAACACTTCTTGCAAATCCTCACCACATAACAATGCCTCTATGCCATAGAGTCTAAGGCTATATGGGGACTTGTACAGTATATCATTATTAGGGTTTATTCAAACATAAATAATAATAAACAAACAAACAACAACAACATAAAAACTCTAATTTTCAAACCAATACGTTGTTAACTCTACAGCTAAATGTGAAAAATAACATGCTTACCTTTACCGATTGCCGTCCCCATACTTTGCTTTGTCTCTTCTTCAGTTTTGCACAAGAATGCAAGCTGATACAATTGTGCTACTGTATTGTCCAGATAATGATAGCAATGATGTGCAACCAGTGCCACTTGCAGTTAGGCCAACCCCTTGCAGTCTGACATTGTTATCTCCTTGCGTAGTTTTGATTTACATCAAGCAAATGTAGCATATAAAAATAGTCAAATAGATAGTAGTTAAAGGGGTACTTCACTTTCGGGCCGGGGACACATTTAAAAAAAATATTAAAAATAAATGAAAAAAGTTATGGAAAATTCATGGCCCCCTCACACATTAGTAGGACACTGCGTGTCGTGAGGGGGCCATGAATTTTCCATAACTTTTTTCATTTATTTTTAATATTTTTTTTAAATGTGTCCCCCGGCGGAAAGTGAAGTATCCCTTTAAATAAGCTGTGAAATAATTTAAGCTCAAACTTTAACTTGAAATACACACCATACTTTAAGTACTTCCTAAAGCACCTTTATACCTGCATTTATCATTGATTCTAAGATAGATACAGACACAGAGGATTTAGGTCACAACCGTATAAATGTCTTAAATTAGTTATATTTACTAGTGTGTGTGTGTTTGTGTGTGTGGGGGGTGTTTGTGTGTGTGTGTGTGTGGGGGGGACGGGACGGGACGGACTTTTAGAAAAAATTGTCTGACCCTTTTGGAATTCTTTTTAATTTTCACTAAATACAAAATAGAGGTGGAACCTATATTTTGGTCACCTTTTGTGAAAACTGCAATATTTTTACTCAATTACACAATTACCGGTAGCTTTAATTTCTCACATTTCTCACCTTCTTCTTGTAAGTCATAAACAGCATGCTGCATCAGCAAAGTTAAACTGCTGTTTAATATTTAACTAACTCCGAAACGCATACAGAAACTGAAATTTGGCAACAGCCTCTGTACACAAGAATGGATTCAGCAACATAAATGTTACCATAAAAATCATATCATCAATTGTCAGTCTGAACATATGAAGCACATGCTTAAAGGTGCTCTAAGTGATATTACTTTGTTAAAATGAGTGTTAGCTCTATTTTCTCATAGTAAACATAGCTAGTGTTTGTTCAGTACTAGGGGTATCCCTGTCTCTCCAGCTCTTTAGTTAACACAAACAGAAAATACATTTTTAGGTCAGGAGAGAGAACTGATTCAGGATACATACAGGATAAACAAGTGAAATTAGAAGTGATGAAACAAATACACCAGACAAAATTGGAACTTGAACACAAGCTGACAAGTTATCTTTGTGGGGTTCTCTCTTCTGATTGGATGACATTTGAAACCCACTATTTTTTCTTTATTTTCTGCTTACTAAAGAACTAGAGACTTTAACTTTTTAAACTATAATCATTTAGTTTTAACCAAAGAATATTACAGCTTTAAGTTAACTACACTAATGTAATGCAATAATTTCTAAAAACAAAGGAACAATGGTTCAATGTTTTTTCTTCTCATCATTGCCTCACTGTGATGTGTCTTGACATATTTTACTTCATTACTTGAACTGGATTCATTAATGTGTCATCATCCAACTATATTACAATAATTGTTGAGCCAAGAAACAGTAACAATAATGTTGACTGTTAATTATTCATTTTAATCACAAAAAACACACATTAAACAGGTGGGATTCAGCCTACCATAACAGAGTTTTGTTTATCAGGGCACAAGTCCAGAAAAAAAGAAAGAAAAAAGAAAAATGTCCACTGCTGGAACAAGTGCTAACACACTAACACACTAAAACAAAATGTGGCCGCAGAAATGTCTTTCTGCTGTGCAGAAGTAATGACATGTCCATATACATATTACCTAAAATGAAAATGTTATGTTTAGCCTGTATGTTAGTCTGTAGCAGGGCTGGGCTAGTCAGACCAGCAAGGATGGCAATGCTGGTCTCTGCCCATCAGTCCGTACAGTACATCTAACACTTTGATCCCCTTTTACTGTTGATATGTTTTTGTACTGAACTTAATATTTCAATTTCAGTCATGGAAGGGCGAGGACCGAAGCCAATCTCAAAATCAGTGCACGGGAATGTCAAATGTCATTTCGATTTATCTTTTTATTATTTGAGTGTTTACAATTTCTTTTTTATCACATGCTCAGCCTTTATTTACCCTGAGTGAGGGGGGGGGGGGTTGTTAAAAGGACTGAGAGAGCGATAAGCTTTTGCTGATTGGGGTTATCTAATGGCAGCTGACCAATCAACTAACCCACACTGTGCACAACTTTGCTACTTAAGTAATTTACCATGTGAAACATACTGTAGCCGCCAAACATTGCTGCTTAAGATGGTGTGGTAGAATTCATGGCTGAAGAGAGACACTGGAGTTTATCCAGGTGCAAAGGAACCAAAACAAAGATCAGAAAAAACAAGCTTTGACAGTTCACAGACACAGACACCTTTGGGAAATCCCAGCGAGATTTTTCCATTATTCGCCAGGGGAGTTCCATGTTAAGTTAATATTAACTATAAAGTGTTAGAAATAAGGTTATGGGTATGGGATAAACAAATTATTAACCAACATTATGTTGTTGCCCTCACATCCAACCTTTGGCAGGTTTGCATCAACAGTGTTGATACACTTGGGCAATGACAAATTCCTGGGTGATAATCTATATTTATTCACACAAATGCATACAATTTGCACTTGCACTATCAAATTATAAGTTTGACCAATTTACTTGCAGGCTTAAGCCCCGTCTGTGAACAAACAGAAATGTGCATGTAAGTAAATTGTAACAATACAAATATATATTTTGTTTAGCCTCTGTATATGTTTCTCACTGCATCAATGACCTTCCAGTGATTGTAACCAATCTCCCATATTTACAATAACCACAAACAATGTGTGTATGAATGAATATCATATATAATTAGAAGTAATAATAAATTGAAGTATCAAAACTGATGACATTCATTGTATGTGTGTACAATCTGTGCATTGTGCTGCATGGCTTAAACAGTATTTTGCTCAGAGCCTGTAAAACATTACATAATTTCATTCATAGTGCTTAGTAAACACAAGTAAGCATAATTTCTGAAGTCAGTAATCTATTTAAATGACCAATGACTTGTACAGTATAAGAAATATGTCGAGTAGTCACCACATTTTGTATTTGTCCATAGTGTTCTCATTGGGTCTTTCCCTTCACTGAATCTGAGCTGCTTTCACCTCCTCATCTTCTCCAAGCTTGTTTTCACTTTGGTCCTGTTTGCCTACGAGAACTTTGCTGTACAGTTTTTGCTGCTCTTCCTTGAAAGTATCTTTCACCTTACCTCGTTTCAACCCTCCATCCCTGAAATCACATGGGTGAAAAAGAACATGGGTATAACCATAACATGGAGAACAAGACAGCAAATGCATTGTGTCATGAGTTAGAGCTGTTCTTAGAGAGAAAGCGACCTTGTTCACCAGTTCATCATATCAAGGATGTAAAGAACGTGTGCACTTAACATGGTTGCTGTGGATGGTTTGATAGAATTTGTAGCTGATGATCACCACCATTTATCCAGGTGCAAAGGAACCAAAACACAGAGTGAACAACAGTGAAGGTTCACAGAATGGCTGTGTAATGTGCGGCCAGCCATGTTTTCAGCCAACTCCCTGTTCCATTTGGTTTGCTGTGGCAGTTACTTGTTGACAGTAAAGTTAATCTGTTTCAATAAAAAAAAACTAAAAACATTATCTAGCATGTATTTGTGAATAAATAAGGTTCGAATAATCTCAGGTGATTGTGAGGGTCATCATCTGTATTTATGTTATTGATATTATTGTGGAAAATGTACTGATCTCCTAGTGATGTACTGTAACTGTCTGTATGTATATGACAGAGAACGACTCACCAGAGGAGGTCCACTAATCCTCCCTGTTCAGCAATGGCTGCCTTCACTCTGTTGGCAAACTGCACCGCATCCTCTCCTTCCTGGACAGGGAACCAAAAAAAGGTTGAAGAAATTGAAGACAAAGCTCTATCCTATCTGTGAGCAATCTCATTGGCAACAACAGCTATGCTCAACTTGACCAACACACAAAATCTGTGTATCTGAAGGGGGGTTTCACCTTTCTGTTCATAGGTGGTAGGTACCAGACACTGCAGACAATGGCCCAGCTACTCATCATCCTCAACAGGTAGTTCACCATGCCAAACTTGCTGCTGTTCCAGAATGCATCCCCAAACCGTGGGTCATACTGCAAGATGGAAACAACCTCAAACCAACGAAAAGAGGGTAGGTTCCACAGAACCATAAATAGGAAACTTTTGCACACCTTGTATGCCTGACAAAGGTCGAAACAGTGGGGCATTAAGCTTTGAAAGTTTGCAAGCCATGGCAGTGTGCGGTTATTCTGCAGTGCGGCACTTGGTTATTCTTCAGGTTCCACACAACCAAAGGGCCAAAATGGTAATTCCAAGTCCTACCTTTATTGCCACTGGGTAGACAGTGCAGTCAATTTCAAAGCTCCCTTTTCTGAACATCATTACGGATGTGTTATTGATGCAAGTACCTATTGACAATACAGTGTTACCCAATTAACAACGAACAAACAACCATCCATCTCTATTGGCTCTAAACCCAGAGTGTATGTTTGTGAAAAGATTTTCACTTGGTATTATGAAACACATGACATGCAAGGTAAGTTGTCATTACTAACCCTCAGGGAAGATGAGGATAGGCTTTTTGGTTTTGTCAGCTACATGATCACTAAGTCTAAAAGAAAAAAGAAAGTCCAGAATTAAATAAAGAATGGCCACTGTATAGTTTCACATTTGACGATATGGCATAACATTCCAAATGTAGCGATACACTGGAACAAAGAAGGCAGCAAAAATTACAAAGACGCCATGCTACCTTTTTGCCACAAGGTGTCTATCTTTGACTTCAGATCTTTCAAACCAGATGTGGGGAGAGGATTTGACCATGGCTCTCTGTACCATGCCTATCAGCCCTCCATGAATTTGACCAATCTGTTAGAAAGAGAAATTCACCTCAATAACAGGTTGAAGAAACAACATGTCTCAATGTATAATTACAATCTAGGTGCATGGAGTTTATGTTGCTCTTATCAGAACATAAGTTTGGAATACTGTAGGTTCCGTGAGCATTAGTCAACGGGGAAAGGGGTTAGGGAATTGAAGTGTGAAGAGTAAAAGTACAGTATGTGCTACAATAACTAACCCTAATAACAAACCTGGCATCTATTTAAATACCATACATAATATCTATCTAAATAACATAAACTGTCTACCTAAATAGTAAACCACAAGGAATTGCAGACACAAAGATAATACAAAAAGAGTGCTATAAAGGGTAAAGGGAGGGTAGAATGCTAACCTAGCTAGGGTGGAGAAGGTATCCAAACTGAGCTGCGCATATCATTAATCTTTCAGATTCCATTCCAATCAAAGTGAAACAACCCATCATTTACTAACCCCATTGCCACATAAACAAGACCAATGGACAGAAATACAAACACACCCACGTATGCATGTGCACATAAAGACTCCATACATACCATAGAGTAGCAGGCGTCATTGGCCAATATGATAACATCGATGGGAGTTGTATGATTGGCCACACAGATGCCTCCATTCTTTGGTTTGTTTTCTCTGGGGACAGAACAATTAAGCTCATTAAGACACATACTGTACATATCAATTTCCCACTAGTGAATATAGACCCCAATTAATGTAATCATACTGAATATACCAAAGCCACAGCCATCAAAAATGTCTAACCGTTGATTATTTAAACAATTTTAAGATACTTATTTATGCTTATCATTGCATTTGTAACTACTAGAAAGGTGCACTCATATCCAGGACACATATTTGGACAAATAGGACATCAGTCAGTATGATGACGTATCTATTACATATGACTCTGGGCAAGGTTTCATCCCAATTTGACCACCATTGACTTCCATTATACTGCATGAAGTGAAATATTCTCTGAAAATGTTCACTTTACTTTAATTATGCACAATCCATTTGGCACGGATAGGTCCAGCGGTTTGCTAGATTAGCCCTAGATGAGTGGTTCTCAACATGGGGTCTGGGAACCCCCAGGGGTCCTTGAGGGGCTTCCAGGGGGTCCCCAGTTAAATGATTGATAGTTAACACTGAGGATTGTACAGTGTATATTGGGGTCCCAGAGATAGAAATGGGGGTCCGGGGACTAATGCATATCAAATTGGGTCTCCTTGAAATTTGAAGAGTTGTGAGTCACAGTCCTAGACAAACACACACTGACAGACAGGCAGTGTTGGAAAGTAACAAGAGTAAAGTAACGGAAAGAGTAACATTATTACTTTTTTCCAGTAACGAGTAATATAACGCAATTACTTTCACGCTTTGAGTAATAATATTACTATTTTCCCAAAAAGTAAAGTAACTAGTCGAGTAGTGTAACGAGTTACTTTTGGCAGGGAGTAATAAGTAATGTAGTAATATTACCTAAGAAACAAGTAACAAGTAATATATTACTGTTTTTGAGTAACGAGACCAACACTGCAGACAGGCCCATTACTAGACGACTCGCCTCTTACAGAGCCACACTGTAAAAACTCTTCCAGTAGCCTACTACAGCATATCATTAAAAGGTCAAACTATACTACATATATTACATAAAGAAATGTACTCATATCATGTCTTAAAAACATTAAAAAAAATATCATACTGTACTATGTTGTGAAAAACTAAAATAAGTCATACTATTCTATTTAAAAAGGAAAACAAGACAGGGTCCAATAACAGCTTTGCTTCCCTGCAGTAAGTACAGTACGTGGAGGTCGATCCGGAGTCATGTAGAACTCCATATTTGCAATGGCTGACTCCTTTGGTGCCACATCATAAAAGAATGAGGGGGACCATGTTGAGATGTCATTTTGATGATGTCAGTCTTGCCCTAATATGGAGGGATGAGCCGCAACCTGTAACTTAAAACACATGTTGCCTATAATAAGATTCATTAGGACACTGCGCTCCCGGGGATATAGTATTCTGGAAAACTATACAGTTATACGGGTGGTGATTTACTTGTCTCAGGTTTGCGGTGAAGCACAAGCCATATCGGAGCACGACTGGTGAATCTTGAGCAGGGTAATAGCCAACGACCGTAGCCCAACTAGCCTTCAAGGCGCAACTTCGCCCCCCTCTCTTGTCAGTTACTGTATCTTTGTCTCATAAAGAAGAACCGAAAGAGTAAAAGGATCCATTACAGGTAGAATAGAGAGAGAGAGAGAGAGCGAAAGTGGTGTCACCATGTGGCCTTTCACCATGTTCAACGCACACACAAAGACGGTAGCAGAAGTTTATGGCTTTTTTAACACGAATGAAGGCACCGGTTTGAGGTTTGACCAAGTGATAAAACAACGAGAGAAATACGGACTTAACGAATTACCAGCTGAGGAGGGCAAATCTCTCTGGGAACTAATGATTGAACAGTTTGAAGATTTACTTGTGAGGATCCTTCTTCTTGCTGCTTTTATATCTTTTGTGCTGGCCTGGTTCGAAGAAGGAGAGACCATCACAGCATTTGTAGAGCCTTTTGTTATCCTACTGATTCTCATAGCGAATGCCTTTGTGGGGGTTTGGCAAGAGATAAATGCAGAGAATGCTATTGAAGCACTCAAGGAGTATGAGCCAGAGATGGGGAAGGTGTACCGCCAGGGCAGAAAGAGTGTCCAGAAGATCAAAGCAAGGGAAATTGTGCCTGGGGACATCGTGGAGGTGGCTGTTGGTGATAAAGTGCCAGCAGACATCCGGCTTACATCTATCAAGTCTACGACGCTGAGGGTTGACCAATCAATTCTTACAGGAGAGTCTGTGTCTGTGATCAAACACACAGACCCCGTACCAGACCCCCGAGCCGTCAACCAGGACAAGAAGAACATGCTCTTCTCTGGCACCAACATTGCGGCAGGCAAAGCTGTAGGCGTTGTGGTGGCCACAGGGGTCAACACAGAGATAGGAAAGATCCGCGATGAGATTGCATCTACAGAACAAGAGCGCACACCCCTGCAGAAGAAACTGGATGAGTTTGGAAAGCAGCTTTCTACGGTTATTTCACTGATTTGCATTGCTGTGTGGATCATCAACATCGGCCATTTCAACGATCCTGTCCATGGTGGCTCCTGGACTCGTGGGGCCATCTACTACTTCAAGATTGCTGTGGCTCTGGCGGTAGCTGCCATCCCGGAGGGTCTGCCTGCTGTGATCACCACCTGCCTTGCTTTGGGAACACGGCGCATGGCCAAGAAGCATGCCGTTGTCCGCAGCTTACCCTCTGTGGAGACCCTGGGCTGCACCTCCGTCATCTGCTCCGACAAGACTGGCACCCTGACCACCAATCAGATGTCTGTCTCTAGGATGTTCATAGTTCACCAGGTTACAGGTGATAGCTGCACTCTAAAAGGATTCACTGTAACTGGGTCTACATATGCCCCTAATGGACAAGTGTTCCATGAAGGTTACCCAGTGAAGTGTTCCCAGTATGATGCCTTAGTGGAGCTGGCCTCTATCTGTGCTCTCTGCAATGATTCTTCACTGGACTACAATGAGACCAAAGGTGTGTATGAGAAGGTTGGTGAAGCCACAGAGACAGCACTCACCTGTCTGGTAGAGAAGATGAATGTCTTTGACACTGATGTTAAATACCTGTCCAAGATTGAGAGGGCCAATGCCTGTAACTTTGTAATTAAGCAGCAGATGAAAAAGGATTTTACTCTGGAATTTTCCAGAGAGAGGAAGTCCATGTCTGTGTACTGTACACTAAACAAGGATCGCTCCTCGAAGATGTTTGTCAAGGGTGCCCCAGAGGGAGTTATTGACAGGTGCACTCACATCCGTGTGGATGGGAACAAGGTACCAATGACCCCTGGCATTAAGGAAAAGGTGATGTCAATGATCAGGGAGTATGCAACAGGCAGGGACAACCTACGCTGCCTGGCCCTGGCCACACGGGACAAACCCTTGAGCAAAGAGAAAATGGTGTTGGAGGACTCAGCCCGCTTCATTGAATATGAGACTGATCTGACCTTTGTTGGCTGCGTGGGCATGCTGGATCCTCCCAGGGAAGAAGTGGCATCTTCTATCAAACTGTGTCGGCTGGCAGGCATCAGAGTGATCATGATCACTGGAGACAACAAGGGTACAGCAGTGGGGATATGCAGACGAACTGGCATCTTTGGAGAAGATGATGATGTCTCGAGCATGGCCTTTACTGGCCGTGAGTTTGATGATCTGTCGCCTGCTGCACAAAGAGAAGCTGTGCTTAAAGCCTGTTGCTTTGCCCGTGTTGAGCCCTCTCATAAGTCAAAGATTGTGGAGATCCTACAGTCCTATGGTGAGATAACTGCTATGACTGGAGATGGAGTTAACGATGCTCCTGCCTTGAAGAAAGCGGACATAGGCATTGCCATGGGTTCAGGCACCGCTGTCGCCAAGTCTGCATCCGAGATGGTGCTGGCAGATGATAATTTTGCCACCATCGTAGCTGCCGTGGAGGAAGGACGAGCCATCTACAACAACATGAAACAGTTCATCCGATACCTCATCTCCTCAAATATAGGAGAGGTTGTCTGTATCTTTCTGACTGCAGCACTGGGTTTCCCTGAGGCCTTGATCCCAGTTCAGCTGCTGTGGGTCAACCTGGTGACTGATGGTCTACCTGCCACAGCCCTGGGCTTCAACCCCCCAGATCTGGACATCATGAAAAAGCCACCACGCAATGCCCGTGAGCCTCTCATCTCTGGATGGCTCTTTTTCAGATATATGGTCATTGGATGCTATGTGGGTGCTGCTACTGTTGGTGCTGCTGCCTGGTGGTTTGTTGCTGCTGAGGATGGTCCCAGAATCACCTTTTACCAACTGAGCCACTTCCTGCAGTGTGGCCCGGAGAATCCAGACTTCGAGGGTCTAGATTGTGCACTTTTTCAGTCTCCCTATCCAATGACCATAGCCCTGTCTGTCCTGGTTACCATTGAGATGTGTAATGCTCTCAACAGTGTGTCAGAGAACCAGTCGCTGCTGCGAATGCCTCCCTGGAAGAACGTGTGGCTGCTGGGAGCCATCTGCCTCTCAATGTCCCTTCACTTCCTCATCCTCTATGTGGAGCCTCTGTCCATCATCTTCCATATCACACCTCTGAACCTGACCCAGTGGCTGATGGTGCTGAAGATCTCGCTGCCCGTAATATTTCTGGATGAGATGCTGAAGTTTGCTGCCAGGAACTACCTGGAGCCTGTTAAAGAGGTGAAGAAGCCTGCCATAAACAAAATCTGGTCCATGGCTGCATGCATGGAGGGAATCTCTTGGCCCTTTGTGGCCATTTCCTTCCCCTTGGTTCTCTGGCTCTACAGCACAGACACTAACCTAGTCGACATGTTCTGGTTTTCCTGACTGACTTAAGTACATATTTTTGACTCCCCCCCCCTTTCTACCCAGGCCGCCTTCCTACGTGTGCATAGCTAGTGTGTGCGTGTTTGTGTAGAGTTAGTGTGCCTGCCAAGCGTGCACAAGAAGGATCACGTTTAACACATGAAACGTAACAATATAATTGTAACATTATATTTATTATTGTGACTGAGGCTTTAAATGTGAGTGCTAGATGATAATCACTCATGTATGTGGACATTTTCACTGGTTCGAAGTAAAAACATACTGTGTTTGTTTTTGTTATTGTCGATATGGCCTTTAAAAAAGAAACACATTTAAATATGTATTTTTATTGGATATTCACAATACAAGCTGCAGATTCTGGGCTTGGAAAGATTCCCTTTTCATACAAACACACAAGTTTAGGTATTTGAAAGCAGTCCATTGAACTTGTACAGAGGCAACACTGTCTCAAGCAACTTTTTTTTAAGGCGGTGGGGGGGGGGGTTATTTTCCCAACCAGGCCGAAGGCAAGGCGGTCAATTAAGTTTTTTCCCATGTTTCTGTATCAGCTGCAAATCTTGCAAACTGGGCTGGACCCAATCAACGTCAAATTCCATATGCACGATGCCAATCTGCCAAGGAGAAGTAGGCCTACCTCCACACATACAGAAAAACCTGATCTGATTCTGAACTGAGCGTGTTGAAGCCTGAGCCTGACCCTAACGGGATAAAAACAAATAAAAGCAAAACACTTGTCGGTTATTGGTATGAAAGGCATAAAAGGCTGCAATCAAAGCACAACAGGGTTAGACTGCACGAAAGAGAGAGAAGAGACCGTCACATAATGCTTATGGTTGTCAGACACTGGCGAGTTTATTTGTGACAGAAACTACACCGCTGACAGTGGGCAGCAGCACTGCACACACAGCCGACACCCACACACCCCCACACACACCATTTCCCACTGGTTGTTATATTTCCATTAATAGGCCTACATTCACACAGGAATTTGAAATAGCTGGGATATATTGATTTTGAGTTAGACCTTGTTTGTCTGTCTACTTGAAATGTTCACTCTGTGCTTGCACTTAGTTAGTTAGTATTAGGCTTCAAAAATAATAAATGCAAATTGTGTTGTTATTATTATAAATAAAAAGATTATTATATTTAAAACTAAACTCATCAATTGTTTGCCCATTGGACTCTGTTGGGCTCGTGCTGATACTACTGAAAATCTACTCTACGAGTACTCCACCCACAATACTGTGGGGGGAGTGTAGAGAAGATTTTCAGTGACAAGGACAAGTGTGCACAAGGACCACAAGAACAACAATATCCGTTATAATTTTATGACGATAGCTATATTGAATCAGGCTGAAACTTTGCCCAAATATGGAGGCTATCTGTGTTATAGATAGAAATAACAATTCATAATCCCAGACTCACCGTACGTCCAGGCTAAGTGTCTGTGAGTCTGGAGTGCAAATAGCCAAACAACCACAAGCTCTCTCTCTGTTCAGCATATGAGATCTATTACTAGCGAGAGAGAGTGTGTGTAATCCGACACCAGTTTTACAACAACACTGGCCTCTGGTATACAACCTTTTTTTATTTTTTACAACTGTACCTGTTGTGACAGGTGATAATGGCTGTGTGAGCTGTGACTCTGATGTACCATACCTGTTGTGATAGGTGATGATGGCTGAGAGTGATCTAACACAGATGCGGTAACACATGAGATGAACCTTCTCACTTAGGTGTGTCCTTAACCTGTTGATATAGAAAGCACCAACAATTTGTCCTGTTATAATGGTGACACAACTAAATATTCATTCAACAACAATATCACATCAGTAACAATAAAATGAGTGTGCTTTGGCAATTGATCTAATTTACAGTACATGATCAGCTAAATGTGTGTGTTAAAATTGTACTGTTTGTCTTCCGTTTCATAATTGTAATCATAACTGATAACATAAACTGTTATTTTGAGGGAAACTTACTCGCCGCTGGGTAAAAAGGCCAGCACTGTAGTCAGGATTAGAAGCAGACCAATCCCAGTGACAGCAAGTGTAACTCTGCAGAAGACAGAATAAATGTGTCTCAGCTTGAAATCTTCCAAGCATGCAGTTAAAAAAAAAGAGCTTCACGTGTCAAAATACTATCAATCTGTCTGGAAACGCAGCATGAGCATCTAAAACTCAACTGGGTTTAATTAACCACATGAACCCTGGCGTCCCTATTCTGGGGGCTGAACATTTGGAGAAATAGCTAAAAGGATTGGTGTAGAAAATAAATACTATTATAGACCCCATTTTCGGTCAACAAAGTATATATGTACCCCTGATATACTGTATTTTCTTTACATCTGGATGTTGAATAGGGTTGAGTGGTTAACTCTGAAAAGTGTACGACAGCCTTGGTTAATGTGTATTTATTTACTGTACACCCTGTGATGATATAGTCTCCCCCTCCTCGATTCTGCTGACAGTCTGAGTCCCTGTGCTGAGCAGTGCTCTGACCTCAGAGGCAGCAGGAAGCCATAGCGGATAAGGACGCCGAGGCCCCAAAGGACACTGAGCCTCAAGCTGATGTGGCGGAAGTTGTAGTTGCTGCGTGTCAGCAGGTTCCAGCTTTCCAGTTCCTGGGCAGAGAAGCGCTTTGTAACCTCGTCATCCACGATGCTCTCCACGCCTCTCCTGCAGAAGTAGAAGATGTCCGCCATCTCAAACTCTGGCTCTGAGCCCAAGGTGCTGGCAGGGCCCCGTAGCCCCTGGATCTCTTGTTCCAAAGATGATGGTAGTTCTTTAGCTATGATACCTTGCAGAGGGTAAGATTGGGGGGAAGCAAAAAATATTAAATAACTAAATAAACAAACAAACATATACTGTACACACACACACACACACACACACACACACACACACACACACGCACGCACGCACACACGCGCACGCACACACACACACACACACACACACACACACACACACACACACACACACACACACACACACACACACACACACACACACACACACACACACACACACACACCCCCACACACACACACACACACACACACACACACACACACACACACACACACACACACACACACACACACACACACACACACACACACACACACACACACACACACACACACACACACACACACACAGTATAATTGAGAGACTTTGACCATGTCATTCAATTACATACAACAGGTAATTTACCATAACTATAAGGTTTATAGAGCTGTCGATTCTGCTCCTTTGCTCCCCTCTCCATTCGTACTGTTGCCCACTAAATGAATAAAGATATAGATATAGATATAAAGAGATACGTATTCAAGTATAAGTATACCTTTGTATCTGTGTTTCAGCATGGGAGCTGTGGTAACTGATAATCGTCCTATAAACAGACAACTGTAGAGTCAGACTAACCAGTGATATTAGCTGAATGCCCCTGCAGCTACTAGCTCAAACTTACAAAGAGGATACCCAGTAAAATCCTCAGTTTTCATTATTTACATCAGAGAGTGTACAGATAGACCATTTGGGTCCATAAGGGTCCAATGGTCCATTTGTGTCCATTTGTAAACTCTCTGAATTACAAACGAATAAATTAACACTGAGGATATTATTGTGTATGAACATGCTGTATACTTTAGCATCATCTCTGTAGAGGGGAAGGTTTTGGAGAAGTGTTTCCTCCCTAATTCCTGGAATTTATGGAAAGATGGAACACACTACCTTAGCCTACAGACACAGTGGCTGCTGTACTGTATGTTGCATATACCAAGGCAATCAACCGTATTTTGAGCTGCTTGTAGCTCTTGACTTTGCAAGCTACTTCACTGTAGTGAATCATCTCTAATCCACACTTAGATACTAGATAGCATCAGTGTATCTGGCATATACACTGATTTTCTGGATCAGAGTATCTTGGATCCAAAATATCTGGATTTTATACCACCAATTTCAGATGTGTTTTGTACCTTCCTAGTAATGTGATGCATTGCATATATAGCATGAATGATAAAGAGCTCACCTCAAAGACCTTGAGAAGTGTCTTCATGTAGAGACTGCGGATACCAAAAGACACTCCAAGAATGGCTGGTACAATGATGAATAGCAGAAGAGTGAACCACACAGTGATGGAGATGCCAAGATATAGGCATAGTTGGTTGTCAACAGGAAATACAAACCAAGACATGCTGACAGCAGTTGAACCACAGAAGAATGGAGAGGACTGGGTGACACTACAGATATCTTAAATGTAAGCAGGTCCAAATCCAGTGCTTCAGAGCAGCTCCTCCTCTGCCCTTAGCAGAGGTTCTGTCTGTGCTGCATGAATCATTTACATCACTGGAGAATCAAGTTAACACAGGTCTGTGTCCTCTTGCAATATTTACTTCACTGGAGAATCAAGTTGAACTCAGGTCTGTGTCTGCAGAGGACAAAGCAAACGTCAAAACAGCACAGCCACAACAAAGAAAACACGACTCCAAAGTAGAGAGGCTTCATCTGATCAACCAGCAATTCTGTTTGATTTTTCTGACAGCCACTGATAAAAATGAAGCTTACAAGGACTCTTTGCTGTTAAATGTACTACTGGTTTAAGAAGAGCTGTTAAAATGTCAACCTCTTGTTTTTCCTGTGTTTTTTTTACACAAATTAAAAATGTGATCTCAATTATAACAAAACAATGAACAAAATTATTTCCCACAATTGGCCTAACAGTATTCTGCATGCCATTTCCTCAAGACATTTGGAGAGATGAGAGCACTTGCCACATGTGTGCCACTGTCATTCAATGACATGGTAGTAGAATAAATAAGATATATGTATTTGTTATAGACAGGTAACAGAAAACATAATTGATGTTGTCTTCAACACAGACAAACAGAAGTAATCATGTGTTACATAAATGAATGAGGGGCTGCAGTTTTTAATTACTAATAATACTGTATACTATAAAAATGCTCTAGCCTATCTGATTAATAATTACTCAGGCAAGTAGTAGTTTAGGTTGTCAGCTATTTCTGAATAAGCCAGAAATGCAGATTTTACCACATCAACTGCATTTATGTATAGGCCTAATGTCAATTGCAGCTAATGGTGAACTTGCACTCATATGCTAACGTTAGCCTACTCTAACAGATAGAAACATTCACTGACATTAAATGTATTTTACTGAGAAAGGTAGCTAAGCAACCACGGATGCGTGCTGTTCAAACCATAGAGTTATGGTTCAAACAAATTCAGGTACAGCAGTTGATACTGTAATTTAAAGCCTTACATGTTGAATGTGCCAACACATAGCATTCAATATTGTGGCCAATCACAAACAAAATGCCTATACATCAACCACAAGTGAGGCAATATCCACATGGGTCAGCTTAGTTTACACTTTTAACTGTTTAGCTACTCACCTGTCATCATACGATCGAAGCACCATCAACAAGAACCATGCCGTTGACTTTAGATTAGCCATTTCACAGACAGACAGCCTGCTTACATTAAGTGCAGCAGTTACCGTTAGAATTAGCTGTGAGGTTAATCCTCTGGAAAACATGTCACAGACAGCTGCCCTGAGAGATAACTCCAAACTTAAGGAGGTTGACAGGCAGTCACGCATGCACACACTCACACACTCACTCACTGTATGTGTGTGTGTGTGTGTGTGTGTGTGTGTGTGTGTGTGTGTGTGTGTGTGTGTGTGAACTTAACCTTCAGCACCATGGACAATGCTCTACCTCCCAGCCACTCACACATGGGTTCACACATGGAAAATCTCTCTCTCTCACACACACACACACACACACACACACACACACACACACACACACACACACACACACACACACACACACACACACACACACACACACACACACAAACACACACATACACACACACAAATGAACCATTTTTCACAGTGCTTCCTTTCCAACTTTATTATCTATTCTGCTACAAATTGCTTTGTTTGTTGCATGCATAGTTCCACACAGTTAAGACAAGTAAAATAACAAAGTACCCTATAACATTTCACTTTAGCACAATATTATATAACGTATATAGCTACCCCCATATCTGTCAAATTCACCTCCATTTAACCACGTCTCTAAAACATACACTTACTATACTAAGATCATTTTCCTGTGTTCTTTTGTATCAAATTTTTCAAAAGGTACGGTAGGCTACGTAAGTATTGCCTTGCAATGTCTCATAAGAGAATGAAAAGCCTGAAGGCAAATGGTGATTTCACATTATAGGGCTATGGAGGTGTGACTGTCTCTGAATTCAGTTTGAGTTATGTGTATTCAAACTAAAATGAAAATATGAACATTTTTACGTTTAGACTGCTCAGTAGACACCCTCACAAAAATACCATACAAATATATCTAATGAAGTTCTCTCTCAAAATATACTATCATAAAACCAGACAATACCGCTCTCACATAATCACATCCACAGAGCTATTAAAAAGGTGTGGAATAAACCTATTGCTTTCCCCCTAAAAAAATGAATATGGTGAAATAATCATTTCTGTAAGCAATAAGCTGACCATTATCCACGTGTTCATTGGGTAAGATATTTTCTTTCCATAAATATATTCTTGGAAGGCAGCCATCATGTTGCTATGTTGCAAACCACATGATTGCTACAGTACCTTATTATGAATATAGTTGTTGTACAAGTGCAACATCTAGTGGCTGAATGTTGTCTGTTGCTCCTTTAATGCTGTTGATCACTACACCTCATAAATCAAATATGCCATATCTTTTCTCTGTGTTCATGCGGAATATCATATGCAGAATCAGTAAATCATAAGTAAACAGGCCTATTGCAATTAACAAAATGACCAACTTAAATACCTCTTTCAAGAAGCTCCACATTTAACGGAGTTTGTAACACATGTAGCATTTGCTTAAAATTACATAAATATAACTCTAAAGATATCTCTGATTATAAATTAAGAAGTGCATCAGTGCTACATTACACATACTTCAATAACATACTGTAATAGCCTTGCTTTTGCCAAATTGTAACACATATAATAGATTAAGACATACAGTAGCAAACTCAAAACAATGGTGTGCCCAAAACACAAATACACAATACATATTTGATAGGATCACATGAGATAATAACATATAATCATATTCTATGTGTGCTTAAGGAGTCCACAGCATATAAGAAAAAGAATGCTGCATAAAGGAGATGCTGGCATACTACTATACACATAATAGTGACAAAGATAATGTCTTGTTACAGTCATTAACATAAAGGGCATAATATTTGAGCATTTGATCCAAATCCTATATGCCCTCCACCCAAACGGTCAACAACCACACCCACAGTATAAATGTTATCGTCACTTAATTAAAAGGAACAATGAAATCATGAATGAGGCGAGTGGTTTTATGTTGAACTCTAAAGCCTGATTTATACTTTGTTGTATGTCACACATCAACAATGAATGATTAATGTATAAATTAAGCGTAAAAGACAGCAGCATTATGATCATTAGTTGCTCTTGGCTGTGATTGTCAGCCTTTGTGCGTCAGTGTGGCAGTTTTAGGGCAGGGTTTGATATGTTTTGTCCATTGTTCAAAGGTTCAAGATTAGCTGTCTCTGTCTTTGTCCATCCTTTTCTACCTCGTACTCCAGAAAATAAACAGATGATCAGTTATGCTGTCAGGAACTCATCGAGACATCATCCTCACGAATTCTGTGAATTAAGAAAATAATAGATGTATTGTTTTACATGGTCTAAAAAATATTTAATAAGAATAGTTTAACCACACAAACCCTAGCGTACATGTTCTGGGCATATCATAATAGACGAACAATCAAATAGGTGAGCAATCATTGAAAATAGCCATTCTACAAGCTCTTTGTGCGCTTATATCGTCTATTTTTGACAAATATAATTGGTTTATAGGGAAAAAATTAGGGGGCTAAGTACAGACCCCTGTGGGACAGTCAACGAAGTACGGTGTATATAGGGTTTAGTGGTTAAATCGCAAAAAAAAACTACAAAAAGATTATTTGTGTATCCATTCTACCCTTCCAGAAATACTCTCTATTTCAGTGAAGCCATATTAACAATAGCTGTGACATAATTATCATTCATGGGTTGAATACATAAGACAAGGCATGTGAAACGGGCAGCTTTAATTTTAAGATTTGCAACATTGGCTGCTATTTTTGTCCCAGCAGGCATGCATGCTTCCCTTGTTCTCTTGGTGACATAATCCTTTGGTGTAGAGATAATCTGACAGACAGACCTATTCCCTTCATCGTTTCACCTCACTCAGTATGCTGTTAGGAATAGGATATCAACCCTGTTGGGCTTTTCCTTACACTTGTACTGTGTGTGTGTGTGTGTGTGTGTGTGTGTGTGTGTGTGTGTGTGTGTGTGTGTGTGTGTGTGTGTGTGTGTGTGTGTGTGTGTGTGTGTGTGTGTGTGTGTGTGCGTGCGTGCGGGCGGGGGTGCGCGCGTGTGTGTGTGTATGTATGCGTGTGTGCGTGTGTGTGTGCGTGTGTGTGTGTGTATGTGTGTGCGTGTGTGCGAGTGTGTGCGTGTGCAGTCAGAGAGAGGTATTTAAAGGGGAATGAAGCCCTAGGCTGCTTTTGTGTTCTGTTTTCCTGTACAGGTTAAAAACTGCTGAAGGGTAAAAACAGGGCAGGCTGACATTATAGTACACTGTGATGTAAACAATGCAGCTCCAGCGAATACATTTCATAATTATGTGTGCCAATGTGCAAGCCTTAACAATACCGTCAACTAACTGTCAGTCAATGTTCCCTCACCTTCAAAGTCCACATGCCCATCACCATTAAGGTCAATGTCCCGTAAGATGTCCTCCAGATCTCTGTGGCCAACCTACCAAAGAAAACATTTGACCGTTCACATGTTTTTACTACACCAGAGACAAAACACTAGACAGATGAGATTATTGATGGGTAGACAGTAAGGAAGATAACATAACATCTTTTCGATATGACCCTACCTGTTGTCCTAAAAGTTTTTTCATTGCCTCCCTGAGCTCTGCTGTGCTGATTTGGCCATCACCATTTGTGTCAAACTGAGACAGAGAGAAACAACAAGAGAAATAACTGCAACAATATTACAGTACCTAAGATTGGATACGTTTTTAATTTCAAGGACCCCAGTTCTGTTTTATCCTTGAGACCCCAATCTACACCGTAAAATCCACACATTAAAAGCAGCCCAAATAAAACCTAAAGAAGTTTTGGTGTAACCTAAGAAAAAGAATGTATATAATGTAATAATAATAATAATGTTAATGTAATTATAATAATAATTGTATTATTATACATAATAATGTATAATGTATAAAAAGAGAAAAAAGAAGCGCTGCCGGAATCAGTGGCTCTAATAGATAATATAAGTAATGTATGTTTTAATGCAGGGTACATATATCACAAAAATATGATATAAACATTTAAAAAAAATCATAAAACGAAAAAACATAATGCTAGAAAGATCACCTCCTTGAAAGCATCCCGCAGCTCCTTGACTCCAATCATGTCTGCTGTTTCAGCCAGAAGTTTTGGCCCCATCAACTCGACAAAGTCTTCAAAGTCAACATGTCCTCCCACTATGAGGGAGAGAAGGAAAAGTTCACATTAAGTGTTCGGTAATGTAAGGTCCATTTGGTTACATGTGTACACTCCCTTGAATCCCCTTTGGATGAGTGGTAGAATAGATGTTTGTTTTCCATTCGGGAGGTTTGAATCCAGATGGTTATATGTGCATCAGGGCTATCGGCCTTGAGATTCCCGTCTTATGTATTGACATTCTTTGAGAGGTGATTTATTTTCAGTGCCAATAAGTGGAAGTGCAAATAGTCATGCTGACAAAGAAGAACTTAACACACAAACATGATTACTCACAATTCATGTTGATCTGTTGACTCAATTCTATGAGTTCCATCTCAGTTGGCATGTAGCCCATGGTTCTCATGCAGTTTCCGAGGTCTTTGCAGCCAATAAATCCATCCTTGTCTTTGTCAAACTCTCTAAATGCTTCACGTAATTCTGAAGTGAGAAGAAAAAAGGCGTGAATGAGAGAGGTTGCCCCATAGGAAATTCTGGGGGGGAAAGTCTGTATTTTGCAATTTTGGGGTTCTCTTTTTTATTGATTGAATACTTTATTATCAGTTTGCAAAAAGTGCAGTGGTACAGTTATACAATAATGCTAAAAGGATAACACAAAAGCCCCTGGTTTCCATTGTGGTCCTATGTATTCAATTCATCAAGACATAATAAAGACAAAATACAATACTATACAAGAAGTTGTACTAGGAGCAATAAAAGTATATTCACAGAAAACAGAAAAACAGTGGGGGGGGGGGGGGGGGGTAATTTCTGGTGGCAAGCTAGAAGGTCCAGTTGAAAATGGCAGACAAGCGTTTTTGAAGGAGGGTAGGGAGTCACACGTTTTGATGGCTGGTGGTAGGGCATTCCACATTTTGGTGGCATAACAGTGGAATTAATTCATCCCCATGTTTGTGCCGGATCTAGGGGGAACGAGGTCAGTGGAGCTCGCTCTGGTGGTGTGCCCGTGGGCGTTTCTCACTCTAGTGAAGTAGTTTGACAGGTACATGTCCTCTACTCCTGAGCCATCCCACCCTAGCATAATGAGCAGGGGTTAGGTGAGTCTTAGGTGTGAGGTCTAGTAGTAGTCTGATTCGTTTGTTTTGAGAGGTCCGTAGTTTTGATTTTAGTGCCTTTGAGGTGCTAGAGTACCATGATGAGGTGCATGCATTGTCAAAATGACATTGGATGAGGGCTCCAGCTAGTGTCCTCAGTGCATTCCTACTGACCAACGAGGAGATCCTGCCCAAAAATCTTGTTCTTTGGTTAACTTTTTTGATTACTTTTGTTTTAGATTTTTATCTAAAATAAAGGTAATCTCTTCTTTCCTTGTGATAACATTGTCACCCACAGTCTGTGGCTTTACTTTAAGACCCAAAAAGAATGGATTCAGTTTTACCCAGGTGTAATGACAGTTTGTTATCAGCGAGCCATGTGCAGATTTCACCGAGCTTGGGCTAAGGGCTTTTTCAACATGCAATTTGTTCTTGTTCGAGACCAGGAGTGCTGAGTCATCCGCGAACAAGAACACATTTCAGTCACATGCTGATGTCATGTCGTTAACGAAAATTAGGAACAGTAAAGGTAAACTAGTATGCTTCCTTGAGGAACGCCGCAGCTCACTGGGAGGGGGGAGGACAGGGTTATAGTATAGTATAGTAATAGTAATAGTTTATTTTGGTCATTAGCCATGTACAAATATGACACTTGATACAACAAACAAACACAAAAACAGCACAAAACAGCTAGACCGAAAAGGTGTAGGCTGAAGCCTTAGCTTATAGTGCCTACCCTTCTTACTTTAAATAAACTATATAAATAATAATTGCAGAATCATCAATCAGTAGAAACAAAGCAAAGACAATATTTCTATTATATTTGTAAATATTAAGTTTTTTAAATGTATTAAAATAAAGTATTATATTTAATTACATATTAATTGTATACATTTTATTAAATTAGCAAATAGAGCTACACATTTTTTAATAATTTCCATATTTTTATCGCTTTTGCAGATACACATTGCTTTTTTATATTTGTTGTGGCCCTCGTTGTTTGCTCTCTTTAGCTCTGAATGCAGAATGGGAGTTGATTTTTGTGTGCTTTGTATGCTATTAGCACAGTTAAGGTATTTCATTTAAAGAGGTGGTGCCATGGTTTTGCACTTTTTCTGTTTTTCATGTGTCTATGAGGTTGATAGAACTTCATTAAGCCCCCTGGTGGTGTTTTTATGGTGTTTTATGTCTTCTCTGACTATTTTGAGTTTCTTCCTGGAGGCTGAAACCTTGAGGGTCAAACGTGCCAATAGAAAAACAGCACTTTAATGACACAGTAAAAGTATACCCTCCCCCTCCCCCTCATTATCATAACACAACAGGTGTGGGCATGAGGAGGAGGAGGGACTAGGACAGGTGGGTGGTGCTAAGGTGGTGGAGGAGGTGCTAAGGTGAGAACCAGGTATACTTAATGAACTGGAGGCGTGTCCACATAAAAACATAATTTTAACACTTTCTGTACACTTTTTTGAAAAAAATCTTCCTCCTAGTTTAACCATAATACCTGATGACTATGTTTTAGGGGGGAGGGATCACTGAAAATCACGGCACCCCGTCTTTAATAAAAAAGTGTATTAGCTGGTTCATAATAATCTGTTCTAGTTATTATTCTTATAGCTCTCTTCTGCAATATAAATATTGGGTTTATGTAATGTACGGGACTATGACAACATACTGTATGTACAGTGTCTTCTGATTTAGAATATGTTTGGTTTTATGTAATATTGCAATATTTGTTATAATTTTTATTATTTATATATTTATAAATAATAATAAATATTTATATATTTATATTTATATATACATTATTTATATGTGATTTCCAGTTAAATTTATTATACCCAAAAATGTATTTTCATGAATTCTTTCTATATCAACATCATTAATAAAACTTTCTGGCTGATGATACATTTTCCTTGTGCCAAATATCATAAACTTTGTCATTTGTCATGTCATTTACCATATTTTGTCCTACATTTGGATTATTTATAGTTATATTATTATCTTTAACAAAGTAGTTTGGATAGTCTGCTTTTGAAGTACTCTTTCTAATTATGCTATTTAATACCCTCGTATTTGTATATTAGTTTTCGTTCTGCGAGATACTTCGTCTGTTCGTATACTATCCTCTCTATAACCTTCGAGATGGAACATACTGTAGAATGGAAACAGGTGGTAGATAGCGGGATCTAATTTGCTTCCTTGTGGAAATCTTGTGGGACGTGACACTGACTGATGGAGAGATTTGCTATGTGGGCAATGATTGGAGCAATAGAGACGGCTGTGTCTCTGAGAAATCTGGAGGGGATATTGTCGTGGCCAGTAGCCTTGTTTGGTTGCAGGGCACTCAGCTTTTTAAACACATCATCAGTTGTCACCGTGGTGAGTTTAATGTCATCTTTGCATACACATAGGTTTTCGTAGAATGTTTGGATGACATGTGCTTTACACCATACAGCCCTTAATATAACATACCATCCATTTCTTCTGGCCTCAACGTTCGGTCCTGTGAAGGATCATAAAAAAAGGTTAGGATTCAAACAGCTGAAAGCAGCGCACAGAAACCAATCTCCTTGATTATTGTAAAGCAACATAGAACATAACTAGAAAGGTGTGCTCGGTAGAGTGAAAATCTCCATCTGGAGGCATGCCCTAATACTTAAAAAAGTAATCTGGCATGTTTTCATCACTAGGAAAAATGTTAAGTTACAATGTTATATTCTAATACGTTGCAATATGAGTGTATGACGCTCCAGGCTCCAATGTCAGTAAGATCCCACACATAATTCTGAGCAGATGTACAAAGTCTGATTGCAAATTCCTTGAGTCAATTATGTTTGTATCACTAGTCAATCAAAAGTTGTGATTTGCTTACTTATTATGGCTACACAAATTCACAATTAATTATACATAAAACTGAAAAGTAATTGCATGTAGGATGAGATGAACACTGCTATATCTGAAGGTGAGGTGACAGACAATGACAGCATAGTGTCAGGAAAGAGACCAGTGTATGGCAATCCCCATGAGAGCGAGAGTTAGAGAAAAGGGGGATCAAATCACCCAAAGCCTGTTATTTTCAGATCCAGCATGCTCTTTCGGCAACTCTAAGAGTCTGTTATTTACAAGACGGTGCTATAGGCTGTATTAGTTTTGGTGCAAGCTTTGCAGATCATCAACACTCTAAACTCGGTGAAAGGGACTAAGACTTACTTAACTGAGTTGAATGTGCGCAGACATTAATATTCTCATAATGTGGGGGTTTTGTGGCACTGTATGTTGTCAAGTTTATACAGTAAAAGTGTATTTTGGTGTTAATCTAACATTGGCTTGCACCAGTGAACAGAACATTTACTGCTCAACATACATGTCTGCGATTGGCTAGTTTTGATCCATAGCCTGAACAGATAATTGCCCAACAATTATATATTAAAAAGACAGTTGTCGTTGATGTTGGAGAAATAAGGTCCTTGGCGCGCATAAGGATAATATCCATAGTATAGTATAAAAATATACTGGCCTGCCTAATATTACGCAAGATTAGCTGCGGACAGACACACAAACACAGACACACAGGGCCGAACGCATGATCTCCTGGAGGAGATAGTAATTAGATACTGACATTTAAATGAAATAGCAGCAACAAATGAGATAAGATAGAAATACTGCCACATTGTTGTTAAATAAAGTGTGAGTGGTGTGTGTGCTTGAATTTGAAGTATTTGTCATTTGACAAGTAGTATGTCATTTGAAGTTTGATGGCAAGGTTTAGGGTCCTGGGGAGGAGGGAATACTAAACAGATACTCTGAACTATAAAGTAGTTTATATACGTATTCACTGTCATTGACTCAGAAAGACCCATTCTCCATCTCCATTCCCACATCCCTCAACAACAACCGTTTGAGAGCCCTTCATTGGAATGGGCAGCACAGTGGTGTCACAATGTCCCTTGTTTCTTTTCGGTTACGAGGTGCAGTCAGAGACAGGAGAGGCGAATTGCCATAAGGACAGACACATTTCTGCCATCACCATGAAGCCTATTTTATACCTTGTTGTGCAATGTTGTTGCTTGACATAAATAACAGCTTTTCAATGCAATGCAGTGTGTTTATCGCTTGAAGATCAGTTATTTATGGCAAATTACACAAATAACACTACAATAGGCTATATCACTTATTCTTTACTGCCATATTCTGCAGCAAATGTCCACATTTTAGTAGGGCAACCACATGCATGAATGCACATGCATGCATACACGCACACAAACTGACACACGCGTCAGAGGAATTCTAGGCAAATTCCCTATATAAATGTACTGTATCACTTTCTCAGTATCAATCTCTATCTTATCATAGGACCATATTGTCTGATCTTGTTTCAGCAGGGACAAAGACAATTCATTGTGCACATACTGTCGTTCACAGGTCTTACTTGTATTGCATGTACTGTATGCCTGTAATCTTGGCATGCACATGTTATTGTCTGGACTTACGTACAGCCTGACCAGCGAAGCCCTTGCGTAGAAAGATGCATGCAGGCCCCAGTACGGTGTGCATGTTGGCTCCGCTCTGGGCCAGGGCTACTAGAGGCTCAAGATAGGCCCCCCCAGAGCCCCCCTCCTCACAGGACTGCACTGCTTTGTAGCTCCTCTTCTGGTCCTTGAGCCACATCCGTGGTGGGGGTGTCAAACACATGGTGCAGGAGCAGAGACAGGGGTAGAGACCATGACTCAGTGTGTGGTCAACAACAAAGGACCAAGCATGGAGTTGGGAGTGTGGAGATCAGAGGTAAAGTCACAGACACATGTCTGTCAGTCGCAGTGCGGACTGGAGAGGTGTCGGTTCAGGATGTGAGTCCCAATGATATTCACCATCACATTCAGGCGGAGGTAGATTTAGGGGTGAGAAATTGATGCCATTGCTGCATCTGTCCCATAGAGTACATCACTATCATGCACTGCTTACATAAAGAAAATATATTTATGTAAAAATATTGTATTTATATTTTTACATCGAAGCACCTAATCATCTCACGAAATAGATATGGTATCTAGCAACAGCAATTTTTGGTTTGCCTCGATGGGACATTTCTCAGTGGCTATGAGGTTATGGCAATATTGGGGCAGCAGTGTCTCAGGTGGTAAAGTGTCTGGTTGGGAATAGTAAGGTTCCGGTTCAATTCAAAAGGTCCCCCAGGATTAGTGTCCTTGAGCAAGACACAGAACCCCAACTGCTCTCGATGAGCAGGTTCGTTTCTTGCATGGTTTCCTCTGCCGTTGGTGTGTGAATGGGTGAGTGTAATGCACATTGTAAAGTGTTTTAGATAAAGGCGCTATTTATAAATTCATATAAATTCACAATTTAACTTAGATCAGAAAGCATGGTGAGATTTGTTTGATAGATCGCTGTTATTGATTATCGAAAAGCCTTTCTGGTTTTCAAAAGTTAACCGATGATTTGCCTACAGTGTCTGGTTGTTAGAGGGTAAAAGAGGGTTTGATGACGTTGTTGATTTACCATCAAATGAAAGATTATAGCCATTCCAGGACAGTTAATAGGAATTACATGAAGACAAATTGCTTATTTGCGCTCATTTTAATAAGGCATTGTCCTGATGATATAGGACTAGAATGATGTGCTTGAATTCAGCCAGCCATTACATTATAACAGGGGGCAAAGGTCAGCCTGACAATGAACAGCCTCCATTATACAGAGAGCTACAGGTTAATTGAAAAGGAGGGAGATGTCACTTGCCATTGGACTCATCTATAAAGTCAAATGAGGTCATAATATTGCTCTCTCTAATACCACAAATGTTTTCATTGTCAGGAAAGGTATGGTCAGAGGCTGAAACATGACTTAATTTAAATTGATTTTAGATGGGAAACAATCCATAGAAAAACTATGAGCCCAAATTGCCCAATAGACAGTTTTTTAGCACAGTCTTGGGGAACACATCAACACTGTAAAAGTAAATAAAAAGAAAATGTGCAGTAGCCTATACTGTATAACAAGCAAGATGCATTTCATTCATTAAAGCGTGCGCGCGCACACGCACACACATACAAACACACACACACACACACACACACACACACACACACACACACACACACACACACACACACACACACACACACACACACACACACACACACACACACACACACACACACACACACACACACATGATATGACCTTCATAATCCATCTGTTACCTTGCCAGTCCCATAGCCAGCTCTTGCCTTACTACAGTGCCAACCGCAGGAAGGGATGCCCACAGGCTAATCTGACCAAGTGAGGCATGGACCATGGCTTTCTGAGGATATGGTACATCGAGCGAAATAATATGAAGCAACGCACGCACTAGAACTTATATAAGATGTTAAACAATATCAAGGGGTGAAGTCAAGCAAGAACGGTACTCTAGGCAGATGGCATTAAGCGTTTCTTGTCATATTTTACTTGCATATTACAGGATGTGCAGCTGCTGACAGGAATGCTGGGCTGCCTCCTTGGTACTTTACATTGAGAGCACGTTCAAGCATTCAAGCTATTGTAGCTCAAGTTTGTGAGCTACAATAAAAAAGAAAAACACGTAATAATTGCTGTCAGTTAGCCTGTTCCTCTGTTAGCAAACTTCTGTGAGTTGGATGCAACAACACAATGAGGCATAAGACTTCTCTCCCCCATGGTAAAATTGCTATAATTTCTAACAACTTGAGCCAAGGATATAGCTCAAGACGTGTAGAGTGGTCAATTCCAATTCAGATATTACACAAGCCAGGGTTGGAAAAGACCAGTCAAATAGCTCAGAGCTGGGACAGATTAGACAAACATGCACAAACATCCAAGTGAGTCAGGAATAAGGATGACCACAACCAGATCATAACCTCAGGAAGAGCCTTACCTTCTTGGAGAATCTTTTAAGCGATTTAACAGAGTTGCCCATAGTAAAATCCTTCTTGTATTATGTGTTCTCTCTAACCCTGTCTGTGTTAGTATGCCTGTGCGTGAGTGCACGTGTATGCATGTGTATTTGCATATGCATATGTTTCCAGGCATGCATGGGGTAAAGAGTGAGTAGATAGGAAAGGAAGAGACGGTTCAGTGGGTCATTGACTAAAATAATAGGGAAAAGGACAGATTAGGTGAGGGATTGAGTAAAGGGAGTACAGGAATTATAGAAAACATAGAAGGAAGGATACTCAGAGTGAGGGAAGGACACTCAGGAGCCAAGGGTATACAAGGAAAGTAATAGGTAAACAAAGAATGAAGGGAAGATCAGAGAAAAAACGATAACAGCGGGAGAGGAAACATGCATGTGGTCAAAGCAATACGCAGCAAGGCGCAAGCGCCCCAAGTAGAAATAGCAAGATTGCTTATTCATTCGCTCTCCATCCTCTCTGCTTCAGTTCCGTCTCTCTCTCCCTCGCTTCCTCTGTGAGACTGTCATTCCTCTCTTTCCTTCTCTGTCTCTCTCTATCCCCCACTTTTCTCTCTCTCTCTCTCTCTCTCTCTCTCTCTCTCTCTCTCTCTCTCTTGCACATTTTACACCATGTATGAAGGGAGAATGTGACAAAGAGGCTCGTTTGGTCAAGCATATTACCTTCCCCTGAGCAAGACAGTGGAGACACTAATCCAAACACACACACACACACACACACACACACACACACACACACACACACACACACACACACACACACACACACACACACAAGCGTGCACGCGCTCACATACACTCGATTAAACTCACACGGATGTGGGGCTCTAGAGCTAAAAATATAACACTCTCTCTCTCTCTCTCTCTCTCTCTCTCTCTCTCTCTGTCATACTCCCCACTAACCCCCTGCACTGTAAAATCCTGAGTGATGAAGCTACTTATTTTAATAAATAAAACGTTGTTGTCAACAATTTGTATGGTATAGTTGTAGTATATATACTGTACGATATAAACTAGCACATCTGCAGTGGTTCGAGGTGGTCATCTTCCATTGATCAATGGTGTCGGGTAGGACACCTACTGGTTGTCCTTAAAGGTATTTGAAGCAGCAGCACGCCGGATTGGACACTAGATAGATATGCTGTTAATCAGACATTGTTGCAATTACCTCTCCCTATCGGGAGAGTGAGACAACTGATACAAAACTTACAGATTGTAGCTTTAATTCTGAGTGTGTAAAACTTGACCGTTTGGGAAGTTAAATTAAGCACTAAGGATTTTGCTGGGAACCATCTCTCTCTACAGCTACCATTACTTGAGCTTTCACACATGGATAGAGTATGTGTAAGCATGTGTGATGCTTAATTCATGCTCCGCCGTACAACGGTGTCACTCGCCAAAAATAGCAGATCTACAAGCTCACAACATGTCGCAGGTTCAACACGTTGTGAGTTTGAAGATCAGCCATTTTTTGGTGCACGACACCTTCGTGCAGCAAAGTGTAAATTGGGCTTAAGAAGGCAAAAAACATGTACAAAGTAAACACAAATGCACAAATGTACATGGAGTCACTCACACACACACACACACACACACACACACACACACACACACACACACACACACACACACACACACACACACACACACACACACAGACCGACACAAAGACAAGGTGCTTAGGTGACTGAATTCAATGGGTGTCTGTCTGTAAATTCAGCAGTTATCTGTGTAATAATAATACAAGTCACAACTTATACAGAACTCCCATGTCTACAGCATATCACCACATAGTCAAATTGGCAGTATTAATTTAACTCAGAGTACAGGTTAAAATAACACTGATGATTATACTTGTGCAAGAAGCGTATACTGTTCCCCAGGTTCTGTTCCCCACTTTCAGTAAACCCTAAGGTAAGTGAACCCGGTGAACATCGGGAACCCCCCCCGCAAAACATCTCAAATTCACTGTCATTCTCCATCCTCCTAATCGACATCATCATTTCCTTTCCCTGTTTGACCTAGTCTGTTCTGTCTTGTTTTTAACATCCATTCCGTAACATCCATTACACCAAACCCGTCTTGTATCTCTCTTTAATTCGAATTGTCTTTGTTTTTGTCTTTGCTGCTCTGCATGTGAATCATCCAGCCTCTCACCGGAGGCTCATTGTGAACTTCACAACAAATCAGACATCAGACACAGGAGCAGTCAGCTCTCATAATGTCAGCCCAGGGAGGATGCTGGCATGCAATCTCTCTCTCTCTCTCTCTCTCTCTCTCTCTCTCTCTCTCTCTCTCTCTCTCTCTCTCTCTCTCCTTGCTCTGTCTCATGCACGCACTTTGCTGGTTAAATAGTTACTTACAGTACACAGGACATATATCATGAAATGATAAAATGGCATGAATGAACGAATTTGAGATCATTGTATGAGAGTATCATTCCAATGGTCATACATTGCCATAAAGTGTATATGGATATGATACAATTTTAAATATGTATCATGCGATGGCAGTGGTACTGACACATGCCGGCAGAAAATGCAAAACAGTCACAGTTGAATATGCAAGGAAGGCAGCTAATTCTAAGAGGAAATATTAATAATTGCTTTCGCTGTTTAATGAAGATTTTGAGGTCAAAGATAATCCTGTGTGATCCTCTTCCATCAAGTGCGTTAAATGAGCTGTGAGATGTGGGAGGGGTACACGCAGGATGATTATAGTAACAGCTCGGATGCTTCTATCATGCTTTCTCTTCTCCAACCACTCAAACATGCAAGGATTCTTCATTATAGGGCTGCAACTTTCTATTATTTTTGTAGAGATTATTGTATTGATTACTTTTCCGATTAATCTAATAATCAAAAAGCGTGTTATATATATACACACAGTACAGTATACTGTATGGAATCAAATCGAATTCCAGAAATCTCTGAGTATCTGTGTCTGTCTCGTTTTTATACCCAAATATGGAGATGACTGATGTCACAGTACTGCCATCATATTATTGACATCATACATGACTGACATCATAGACTGGCCTCCAAGTATACTCCAAGATACGGGCACTGTACTAGTTACATAAAAAATCACTAGCCTACTTGGGATACTCGAACGATGCAAGTCAGGAAAGAAGCATGTAAAGAAGAAAGTTGGGACGCATACCCCACCCACTTTTGCAATACCTGTTGTACCCATCAGAGTCAAGCCCCCAGAACCGAGGGAGAATTGAAGCGCTAAAGTCATGGTGGCTGTTTCTGGTACTGCAGCTAAACACAGCTGGGGCCAGATACAGTACATGAACTAGCGAAAACGGTTTCGAGCAATGGGCTCGACTGATGAGCTTGCGTACAATCTTGCGCACAAGCATGCGCGTGGAGGTGACACTACTGCCCATGCGAGTCGACGCGGGTGATCCCCGCGACATCACCGTCAACAAACAAAAACAAAAACACAGCTGTTTCGTTAACGCGAGTCCACGAAGCAAGTAGCCAAAACAAGTATAACCGCCTACTGTAGCCAGTCAGTCACTGTCCAGGGTGTTGGTTGTCTCTTGTGTGTTAATATTTGTCACATTAACGTCCCATTTGATTGACAAAATGTCCGGAAACGTGGTAAGAAGCGCTTTGGCGGCGGCGGCCACGGTAATCAGCGGTACAAGGGGGTCTCCAGGGAGCTGGAGGTGAGCATGCAGGGGATCCTCATCATCTGCGTCATGAACAAGAGGAATTGCACCGCCGAGGCGTTCAATCTGCTTAATGAATATCTGAGCAGCTCTACAGACCCGAGAAGTTCAACGAGGGGAGTAGCAGTGAAGAAGAGTGTGATGAAGATGATGTTGAGGCAGCATTGAAAAAGCAAGTGGCTCAGCAGAATAGCCTGGTAAACCCTCCCTCCGGAAATCTCAATTCCATTTCATTTCAGGAGTGAGTCTGGCCTGATCCGCCTGTCTGCAATATTGGCTGTGCTGGAGTTGGGCGGGAGTAATACCGTTGACTGACAACCCCTTCAGCCAATGATAATTTTTCCCCTTCAGCCAATCAGCAGTTCACCAGTCTTAATGTGACGCGACGGGACTTTTGAGACAGCCATACCCAAAATGGGTTGCCTTTTTCGGGTACAATGGTGTCACTGCCCGCC